>NW_020884880.1:12469-111330 GCF_003945725.1 Corapipo altera | reverse complement strand
GGGGGGGCTGCGGGGCCGCGGGGCCGGGGCTGCCGAGCTCCGCCCCGCCGCCGCGCCGAGCCCCCTGCCAGCGAAGGAGATGGCGAGAGCCGCCGAGGCTACCCGCAGAGCCCGCTTGGAAGAGGGAAGTGCTGGGAAATGTAGTCGTTTGCCAGGGTGTGAGGTAGCGGGGCGAGACCGGAGGGGAAGCCCCGGAGCCCGAGGAGCGCTGCAGGGATTCCGCAACCCCCGCGCCGTGGGGCGGCCCCGCTGCTGCACCGCCCCGCTACCGCACTGCTCCGGGGTAAGGGAACCCCCGCTGCAAAACTTGCTTCCGCTGGCAGCCCCACCTGCGGGTGAAGGCTGGGGGGTCTCTGGGGAGGCAGCCGGAGCGTTTTCCCTCCCCCTCCGGCCGTACTGCGGCCAGCCCCCTCCCCTTACGTTTTCATTTTCAGAGTAAACCTTCATTTCCTTCTCTATGACCTTTCTTCTTCCTTTCTTAAATTTCTACTCCCTCCCGGCTTTCTCCACTGGACTAACAAAGAGAGTAGAAAAGGATTACAACGCAGAATCGTTCCTTTCACGGTACAACACGCTCTCCTGGACTGTGGAAGAGGAGGAAGAGGCAGAAGTGTCAAGGAGTATCCACGATGTCTGTTCCCCGAAACGCGAGGATTATTCTCCCTCAGCGGAGGGATAGCTGCATCTGCAACCCAATTCTACACTCCCACCTACCGGGAAGCCGAGGGGAGCAGTGCTACCTCGCGGTACTGTGTCTCTCACCTTTCTTAATTAACTACGTTTCTTTCTGAAAATGGGACAAGAGTGGCTATTGCCTAAGGCGTTCCTTCCACCGCCGTTTTCCGAAGGGGCGACAGCAAGAACTGCCATGGCACGCAGTTGAGGCGAGTGGAAAGAAGAGGGGTGTCAGAGCAGCACAGTGGCAGATGCAGTTCTATAGCGACCCAGGCAAGAGAATAAGAGGTCAAACTACCTACCGTTATGCAGATCAATATTAATTGTATTGCTTGCAGTGACAACAGCCACAACACCTGGCACCTGCATTTCTGCTCTTGGGAGCGTTTCTGTCTGCTGGGGTGCCTTCCATGCGCTCCTCAAGGAGGAACCGCACTCCGGGCACAGCGGCTTGGCAGCGGCCGCCCGCCTCTCCCAGAGCCATCCGCCGGGGAAGGTCGGGGCTCCTGGCCCGATTTCTCAGTAGGTCTTACCTTACTTACACAGATCATCTATTAAAAGAAGCAATTAGAGCATAGAAGAAGGAAATTCAGTTTCTCACCATTTGTTTCCATGATATGAAAACAGACAAAATGACAGTCCAACAAGCTGAGGATAAGAGCACAGTATTGCATCTGGAAATATATATTAACAAAGTGGCTAATAAGTTTTGTGCTGCCCTGTTTACACTACACTCACACACTACAAGAAAGATATATCCATTAAATCCTCAAGCAGGCACTGAAATTGTGCACAATTAGCTTATAAAACTCTTCTGTGGGGTGTCAAAAGGAGCATGGGTGGGGTGGGTAAAGAAAATGAGGAAGTGCCATTTATAGAAAGAAAAATCAGTACTATAATATGATGTTTCAATCTTCTTATGAAAGTCATAAATCCTTATATTTCAGGCTGCAGCCAACCGCTGGTTATTTCAGTTAGACCAAACTGTCCCCACTGGCACACTATTTCACAGCTTCTTCTGCCAGTATTTCTGTGAAAATTCATGACATCAGATATATATTATACCTGCTAGGCAGTAGTTACACAATACAGTTATACACTGATTTCCTGGATCAAAACATCATATATTTCTTTTTTCTCTTGCCATTACCAGTGTTCAGATCTAGTGTAGATGTCACACATGGAAGGTTCACCAACCCAGCAACAGCCAAGGCCTGGCTGCTTTTAAGTAATGACAATGAATGAAGAGTTCTATCCAGTGCTTGAGGAATGTGGTGAGCTATAATACGTACGCTTCATTAATACAATCCTTTTTTAGTATGCCAACTCTATTTTAGTCAAACCCTTCACTACTTTAATTTTTAATAATTTTTAATACTTTAAAAAAAAAAACAATCAACTAATAAGACAAAGGCTTTTAAAAAGTGTGTGTGCTAGAAGTGATTAGCCAAAATAGAGCTAAAAAAGGTTTTATGTCCCTCTCTTTGCAAACCTTTCTTGTTTACATCTTCTACCATTTGGCTAAGAAAACACTTCTATGATAAGCACTGAAGATTAATTCTAAATAGAATACTTTAATAAATTGCAGAAATTTGTATATCGCATTGAAGGATCTAACTCATGAGGAAGAAAATCCTGACCTGTATATCTGAAGTTCCCTTTTATTTGTACACATTGATTAGAAATGGGTGATTAGACAAGCTTGATCCTTCAGAGAAATAATATTTTAATTTTATGGGTGGTGTTTCCAGGTTTGTTTAGGAAATCAGGCAGAGAACATCAATATTCATTTCCTAGTTTTATTTTACTGGGAGCTCTTCGACACTGCTGAGGACTGTGGCAGACTGTACCCCTCTGAACAACTAGCTCTTTCACATCTGGGAACAGAGTTTTTTCTTCTTCTAGCAAATCCTAAAATATCTTGTGTTGGAAGAGACCTACAAGGAACATCCAGTCCAACTCCCTGCTTCTCACAGGACTACCTAAAAATAAATCATATAACTGTGTCATCCAGACACTCCTTTAACTCTGACAGACTTGGGGACAGCTTTCCTGGGGAGCATGTTCCAGTGACCGACTGCCCCCTCAGCAAAGAACCTTTTCCTTATGTCCAATGTGAACATTCCCTGATGCAGCTTCATACCATTTTCCTCATGTCCTATTGCTGGTGCCCAGAGATGGATTAGCACCTCGTACTCCACTGCCCCCTTTGAGGGTCATGGGGTCACCCCTCGGCCTTCTCCTGTCTAGGCTGAACAAACCAAGTGGCCTCAGCTACTCCCCCTAAGTCCTGCCTTTGAGACCTGTCACCGTCTTGGTCACCCTGGTCTGGACACACTCAAACACTATAGGTACTACAAAAATTTTTTTTTAACCAAAATTAATTACAAGTCATAATCTAACACTTTAACATCTAAGTGTTACTTCTCTCCTTCCCACAGAAAATAAGAAAGAAGTATGGACTAAACGTCCCTGTTGGCATTGTACTTCTAATTTATATGAGGTATTCTTGAAAATTACCTCCCAGCTGTATAGCTTAAGTTTTGCTGCAATCACTATAGTGAGTAGGTAAGACTGCAATCATGATTTACAGTTTTAAACTGCCTAATGTTCTGCAGAGACTAGCCTAGTTTAAAATGCTGAAAGAGTAACACATTTTTAAATGCTAAGAAACCTACAGAAACTGCTTTACATTTTTATAATTTTGATAAAATCTAGATTTTCTACTCTGAGAAATACACAATGGAGCCTTGTGTGTGTGTAGACACAATGGAAAAATAGCACTGACTCCAATCACAGAACATTACAGTGACTTAATACTGTGAAAAGTATAACTCTTCTCCCCACACACAGAAACTTTTGTTTTCTCAAATATAATAGGTTGTAACTGAAATCTAGGGCACTCCTTAATAAACACATTCTCAGTGGACAATATTCAATTATTATTTATTAAGTTTATAAAAAACCATATTAAGACTTTTTCCTGATAAAAGGAAGATCTGTGAATATTTTCTAATTGACTCTATTCACCTGACCATTGACTACCATAAGTGTTTCCATGTGAAAAACATGTTTATGTTCTCAAAATATGGTAATTAAATTTTCTTTTATCAGTACCAGTTATATATGTCCAATTACAGAAACAGTGCCTTTTTACCCAATGATTGTACAGCAGTGACACTGTCACTTATGTATGTAAAAATCACTTGATTCTGTACGTAAAAACAACTTGATGGTTATTTAGTTTGGAGCATAACTATTACCTCCAAACAGGAAGCATGTGCAACTGTAATCTAACAGAATTAGTTTTGACATTAAATTAGAGGTACAGTCTGATCTGGAGCACTGCACTGGCCACTCCCAGTGAGGACATTGCAGGGTTCAGAGAAGACAGAGACAGAAGCCAGGAAGTTCAGGATTGATCAGGATGGTGATGAACAGGCAGAAACACAACAAAATGTCATACAGTGGTACGGGAAAGTAAGCTGGTGCTTTTTGCTCTTCTGGCAGTATGGCGTGTGAATAAGATGACAATTTAACTAAAACCTAATAAGAATAAATATGCTTTCACTCAACAAGTAGTTAGTCTATTGAAGTCTTTACTTGGGCTATACTTTCGAATTATTCTCAAAATTCTCAGCACCAAGAGGGACAGGACATTCTTGTGCACTGAAAGAACAATAGGACCTGCAATGATGAGCAACCAGCTTTGGATAAAAGTGCTTCAGGCTTTTTTCATTTTTTTATTCCAAGTTTACAGATAGGATTTCTTTTGGTTGGTGGTTTCATCTTGCATCTAGTCATGGCATGGGATCCTTTTTGCACCTCTTATGACTACTGCTCAGCACTATTGGAATTAGGAGATTGGGCTGGATAACTACAAGTATGGTTTAGCAAAGGCAGTTTCTCAGAAAATCTGGTGACATAAAGAAAGGTAAGGGTTTTATTTCTAAACAAACAAACAAACCCCAAACAAAACCACAAAAAAACCCCAACAACAACAACAAAACAAACAAACAAAAAAACCACCACCAGAAAAACCCCCAAAACTCAATCACTTGGCTCAGTGACAAGTGGCCTGGAAATCAGGGCATCACTAAAGTAAAAGTTGTTCAGAAGTCTGATTCATGTTTTATAACATACAAAACTTGCATTCACTGAAGAACTTCCACGATAGACCTTCTGTAGTTACTCCCCAAGAATGTCAGGTAAGTTTGTAGCTAAAATTATCCTCATAAACAAGCTAAAGAGCTACTCAACTAAACCAACCTGAATGCAGGATACAGGACAAGATCCATGCAGCTTTCTGTGGCCAGAAGCCTCTCCTTTTTCAAGGGCCATTAAACTTCTGAGGCCGAAGCATCCTGTGTGCAGACCTTGTACCTGAAAGATGAACTCCGTGTGACATTTGTTGGTGATGTGCCTGAACCTGAAATGTGTGAGACCCATATCCAGAAACCTACTCTGCCAAGTGGTTCAAATCTGTGACTGTCATTTGGCAATTGATTTCCACAGTGTGGCTCTCAACCTTTATTCTACTGGAGTACCATGTTGCAAAATGGTCTGAAGGTCACAGAGGAAGCCTGGGGTTTATGCCCAGCTATCTACATACTTAACAACTGAGACACTGAATCTTGAAGTGAGCACTCCCAACTCAAAAAAAAAAAAAAAAAGGATTATGTCAGACAGCCACCTGAACCTACAGCTGCTTTATCCCAAATGAATTGGACTCCACCCAAACAACTGCTTTGCATCCCAAATCTTTTTATGGTGCTATGTCTGTGGTACTCAGCATTTATCTTCCATAGCTGCAACATCTAAACCAAATAAACTGTTGAATATCAGAAGCCAAAAAGCAACATTTGCAGAATGCATGGTAAAAAACCTCAAAATATTCATCTCATATCACCTTCAGAGGTGTTAAGCTAGTTAATGAACTCTATTTACATTTACCTTCACCCTGCTACAGATATCAGTGGTGACATTATTACTGGTTGGTATTACCATGGGGATTTGCCTTTAGTTATACTTGCATTTGATAACATAAACAATCTTCTTACATGGTCCAGAGGACTAGTCATGCTAGAAAATAAATTCTGGCATTCAGTTTCTAGTCCATCTTCATGTATTCTGTACAATTGCTCTGGATCAGTTGGCTGATAAAATTTCCCCTCCTTTGTCTGCAAGTGGTGATTAGAGTCATATAGAGGTTACAGCTAAATTTGAGTGGCAGTAAGCACTCAAAAGAAAATAGCTTATTTTCCATTAAGAGTATTTTCATGAGATGAGACATAAAAGAAAAAATGAGAGGGATAAAGGGGAGTCCATTTCCTGTTGTGATGCAAATAACATCCAAACTAGTCACCCAAGAAGAATATGAATGCTTGTTCACATTGGATTGTAGTTTTATTTTATACTGCTATTTCAGGAATTTCCCATAATTCTTTATATAGCATGTCCTAAAGATCTCAGATACTGAACATCTACAGAATGAAACTAGGGCCAGAAAGTGACTTCCACCTTTGAGTTTAAGACCAAGGTGTTTTGATGCTACAGTGGTATCAACTATCAACGTGATCAGAAAGCCCAGCATGGGCAGCCTCTATCAGCCCCTGGTGCTTATCAGCCAATGGCCCAGAGGCCACATGGACTACACAGCTCACAAAGACTCTCCAGCAGGGGAACACAGAGGGATTCATATTTTTATCCTGTGTCCACATACCCCACTGTAACTATATCAGTTAGAGTAGCCTCCATTTTTTCATCATTCCTGCACTCAGAGACTACCACCAGAGCTTCACAGACACCATCACCAGGTACACTACCTGAGTGCTTCAGAGCTCAGGCTCTCCAGAGTGCAGGATGAAGATGCACACACTCCCACAGGTGCACCTAATGAGTCAAACATTGTGCACTCATATAGGCCAGAAGGTGACACAGACCAATGATAGCATGAAAAGATAACTGAAGCATGTTCCTCTGTTGCAAGCTTGAGGCAGAACATGCATTCAATCACCTCACTGAAGGACAGGACAGATAAGATGCATGGTGCTCCTCAGGTTATAAACACCTGCCCTGCAACTTCAAAGGGGAAAGCTGGCTTTTCAGTCACCTACCTATTGCTTTGTGTCAAGTGTTCTGTAGCTGGATGTCAGGTGAGAGATTACTGCTCAGAGATCCTGCTGATGAGCACAGGATTTACCCAAGTGTGTGAAACTCAGAAATTACTGCAGAACTTCCTCACATGTTGAGTGGTCCCAACTATCACCATATATCTACAGGACTACCTGTATGTACAACCACACACATGTACACACATACATTCCCAGCACTTGGGAATGCCTTTCCTCTCAGCCACATTATAAATTGCCTGAGGAGACACAACATTTCTGTTCCAAACACCTGCTGCAGAGCAAAGTCATATGCAGTGATTGGGCATCCACTGCAAAAACCCAGAGCTATGGTGTAGGGGTAATCAAAGTAACACACAACTTCTTCTAAGGCTTTATTTCTAAAAGCAGCTTTCAACACCTGTATTTCTTTTGATGTTGTTACTACCATCCCAACTTTGCACTTTCTAGCTACAATTTCCATAAGGAAAAAGTTAAAAGTCTTGAAAATCACTTTGCTCTCTCCCATCTTCTGAATAGATCAGTCACAACCCACCCTTACACTGAAGTACCAAATCAGTGTCTGCACAGCCTTTCAGCAGTGGCATGTGTTTGTGCATGCACATACCTCCTATTTTAACATTTTAAAGATTATCATAAAATATTTCACATCCCCCTGCTTAGCACACCTATAAAATAGAAACAAGGAAGATCACTGGGCCACAAGATAATCACTTAAATAAAAGTACTTTTATAATTTAGAAGTCTAGGGGGTATTTTTCCAATCAGATTTTAAAATTAAGTAGTGTTTGTTCTACACAAGGGTTAAAGCTTTCACTTATTTTCTATCAGTCGAGATTTGGGTGCTTCATTAAAATTTTGAATCCCACACTGCGTATAAATGTATGCTGCAGAGAGTATGCAAATATAGCTCCAAATTTCTCTAACCACAACAAAAAAGGAAACAACAGTTAAAATATTAACAACTGGTTTGGAATAGAATGTAAAAATTACCTACACCAGCTTCTTGGTCACAGAAAGCAAGACAATTCTAAAATGAAGTGCATTAGAAGAAATTCGTGTACCTATGAAAAAAGAGTTCAAACTGTAATTATATCATATCTAATTATCACAAATATGTACCTACAGATAAACTGCACTTCTAATGGCAAACCTTTATTTTAGTGGTCACAGAGGGGCTTGTGGTGGTCTTTGTCTGAACTGTTTCACATTTCTCTGAATCGCTGCCTTGTGTTTTGAAACGACTCAATTCTTTTCTCTGGGAGGAAGTCAGAGAGACGGACAGATGTTCTAGTAACTACCCTTCCATATTTAATTATATTTTCACAGAGTAATACAAATACTTTTAAGTTTTTGTAAAAACTGGGTTTTTTTAAAACAAGCTTAAAAGATAATAAATACATTAAAATAATTAAATATGCTGAATAAATCTGTTTTAGAAATAGCTAGCAGGCTTAGCATGACGTGATGACTGAACATAGTATATACAAAAGACTCTTAACACACACTAATGAGACAAGTAAACAAAATCTGCATCATGACTAAAAGTGCTTTTTGTAACCAGTAACAGTGACTCTCCTACGTTGTTCTGCATTAAAAGTAGTCTTCATATTTAAATGACAAACCCCTGAATTTTTCCCCTTAAGATTCTAAAGCCAGATTTCAATGTGTTTGTAACCCCTCTTTGCAGTGCCCGTTTAGCTAACGTTCTAATATTGCATCTAATCATACGCAAAACATACACACTGTTTCTCTGATGAGTAGATTTACTAACAGTGACTTCTTCTAACCTTGATATTCAACTATTACAGTAACCCTTATGTATACAAATAACCATGCATATACAATCCAGTTGGATGGGGGCCACCATGCTGACTAAGAGTAGTGTGTCTCAGGGATGGGAGGAAGGAGATGTCTGCAAAGGATACCTACAGATTGTTGTAATGTGTTAGGGGGAAAATGCAGGTTTTTCTTCATTTTACTTTAAGCCTAAACCAAAAGCTAGAAAAAATTCCCACCCCACAAAAAACAACTAAAACCCCCACAAAACCCTCCCAAAATCCCAAACAAAGACATGATCTCACTAAAAGACTTGTTCCTAAAATATGTTGCATTCATTGAATCAGAGCAATCCTTCTAAGATTGAAGTGTCAATCAAAATGAAGAACAAAGTAATTTCTTCAATGTTCTATTTAAAGTCCCATTCCAAGAACACCATATACTGGTAATTTACTGGTAAAAAAAAAAAAAAAGACACATTCAAGATCAACTCCTTTTTAAAATACTAAATTTTGCTTAATTTTCTGATGGCCTTCTATATTTTCTTGATGTGAATCCAGATCAGAATTAACTATAAATCAAGCCAGGAGTGACCAGTAAGATGGAGAGACCAAAAGCAGCTCTTACCAGACTGTACATGTAATTACATGAACAGTGGAATAAGGAATGTCACATTTAAGGTGACAACAACTCCCCAAGCTGCTGCTTACATCATTAGGTTTCCAATTCATATGCTCTCTACAGGAAAGTAATTTTATGTCATTTTCCTCATCCATTCCTGCACTCCAAGAAGCTTTATCTACCCCTCATAGAAAATCACCCATAAAGGACAGTACACAATATATAAAACACTTTAACCATAAGAGCACGAAGCTTGAGAACATTAAACAGGCAAGAGATGAAAATGCAAACAAGTAATTTATGCAAAAATTAATGAAAGTAATTTCTGCTGGTTTAGATCTCTTATATGACCTTAAGGCACTTACATTTATTAATAAAGCTTTGCAATTACATCCTGTAATTTCATACTCATGCCCTCCAATGATTTACAGATATGAAAATTCTGAAAGAGATCAGCTCTGGTAAAGATCTGAAGCATTAAATAAAGTCTTCCCAACTCTTGCTTGTGTCTTTCTCTCTGCCTCTGAGTAAGCTAGTCTGACAGGTTGGCTGCTCTGAAAGAAAAATCAAACAAATGATTCAAGTCAATCAGAAACCTGCTGACTGTTTTGTTGTGGCCATTGGTGATGCCCTGGTGGGTTTTTGTTTGCCTGTTTTTCCCCATGGAAAAATAAATACCTGCTTTCCTATTAGCTGAAATACACAATACAGCTAGTTTTAGTTTAAAAATCAATTATGTCAGAATAGTCAAAGAATGTAATACATCTTTGTTACTGTGTTCTCTATTAAAGCGGCAGCAGAAGAAATAGAAAGGGAAGCAACCAAATGCCCACAAAACATCAGCAGTCCATGAGTAATACACTATCTTATTTACAATGCTACCTTATTTACAATCCAGTTATTTATAATGTGGTTACTTGGAATGTATCATAATCAGTGATTTTATAAAATTCTCTCTCCAAATGCAGTTGCATCATGCTTACTGGTTTTGTCTAGCAATTCATTTAACCGAAATCTGGGCTCAGAGCCCTTTACCAGCCACGACAAAGCTGTACCTTTAAAAAAAACCCAAAAAACCACAAGACCAAAACCAAACTTAAGTTTTATTTTTCGTATTTACATATACAGAACTTTTTGCATTAAAAAACTTGAAAACCAAATAATCTGTACATATACTACAGCAATTAAAGTCTTCCTGAATAGAATCTTAGATTTGCAAGTTGATTTAAAATTCATTAAATAAAGCAGCATTAAAATCCAAGAAACAGAGATGAGGATGAAGAGGAAAATAATGCCCACGTAGCCTTTGTGTTATGCCCTCCACATGTATCATTTATGCTTGTTGAACCTTTGCTCTCAGCATAATCTGAAAAACCTACAAATTCTGAGTTTCTTTCACTTGTCTGAAATAATTCCAACAGGGGCTGCAGTGGTGAGCTACAAGTGCTTCTCTTCTCCTCAGGAACAGACAGTCCATCTGTATACTTTACACTTAACTCCATGCTCTGTTTCCGGGTTTCTCTTTTATTCCTTCCCAAGTTAGGTTTCACTTTTCTGTGCAGCTTTCCAGTTGGTGAACTGCAGGCAGCGCTGGCAGCCAACGCATTAAGTTCTTTATTCATAGCAGTATCAGATACCTCAGCCTCCAGAAGGACATTGTGCTGTATTTGTTGATGATTATCACATAAATCATGACATTTCTTAACAAACGTAGGATTGGCATCTGTTTTTTTCAAATGCTTTGCTGGTAGAACCACTGCATTATTTAATTTTCGTTTTGGCTGTGTTAGGTTTTTGTCTTTTTCACTGAAATCTCTAACTTGAGTATGAGAACCTAAAGTACACGTGCCTTCCTGAAAACACTGTAAATTCTTCTTATTTGCCTCTGGTTCCAGTATTTCCTTGCTGAATGGCTCGTAAGCTCGAGACAAGTTCTCTGTGTATGCTTTGTTGTCTTTCTGAAGGGGCGGTTGTATGGTATTTGATGATTCAACAGACCCTCTCAAGTTTGCAGCATAGGAGCAACCAGTTTTAATATTTTCATCATTAATTCTAAACTTACTTTTTAGTTCTGAAGGTTGTGATGGGTGACAATAAAGAAGTGAACAGCCAGATGCAGAAATAGGGGGAGGTGTGGGCACAGAGTTTGGTTGTACTTCTGCAGGCTGGCAATCCAGCTTGAGCACCTGCATTGCCGTATCCTTCCAGGAGTAAGTTTTCAAAGAAATGCGTTGCTTTTTCAATCGTTCCTGTAGCTCATCTGGTCTAGTTATCTTTCCAATAATAGGAGAAAAACATCCCGTGCTACATTTTACCCTACAACGAAATTGTTTAAATATATTAACTAACATAGAAAACCCCATGTATCACAACTCCATATGCAACTGATTCTACAAAAGCAGCTGAACTGACAAAGCAGTTTTTACTTTTGAGAGAAAGATGTATTTAGGGTAGCAACACAGAAACAGAGTGCCTTATTTTTGAATTTGATGTTTTCTTACTGATTCCTACAGCACATAAAATTGTTTTAAAAATACACAAAAGTCTAGTATTTCAGTAAACCTCAATTCACAGAGACACTAAGAACAGAAGTTAATTAATATAATGCAATTACTATAAATACTCACAAATATTCTATGATACATACACATAAAACTATCACTTGATTTTCTTGAAAGGATTTCAAGTCTAACCACTTTGAGTATTTTGAAATCACAAAAGAAGTAAACGCTTGCCTTCATTAGGCTATCAGTTGTTTGACTCTATTTGCATTTCCCTTGATTTCACTAAGAATATCTTTATTTCTTCAATACTTGGCATTTTTAAATAAATAAATGAGAATGTTATGTCTTATCTCCTAACTCATTTGCGAAAAATCAGAGCAACCTTGAACTGTATTACTGTAACAAAGACACTGATACCTACAGTCCAAGGTAAGAAACAAGCCTTTCTCGCCCATTCAAGCTCTTGAGCTACAAAGGACAATTTGCTTGCTTTGTTCAGCAAAGAAGTTAGGAGGCATAGAATATAGATAGGAAGTTTTTCCACATGTAAGGGGATCAGACTGACTGAGGAGGATAACATTTGCTGTTCTTAGATTACTAAGAATGACAGAAAGCATTCAGAGCAAGATGTCCAGATATCACTGTCTTTCTGTCAGCAATATTTAAGTACAATAGATTTTGCTTTACATAAGCTGAAAGATAGGTAGGACTACTTCTGGCAATTCCTTTCAGTCTCATCTTTCTGTGATGCCATTTCCACTTTTCTTTTTTTCCCTAATTTCTGCATTAC
Source organism: Corapipo altera (assembly GCF_003945725.1). NCBI lineage: Eukaryota > Metazoa > Chordata > Aves > Passeriformes > Pipridae > Corapipo > Corapipo altera. The sequence goes on along the minus strand of NW_020884880.1, from coordinate 98,830 downwards.
AGAACTGATTTGTCAGGTACAACTGCATTGCAAATTTCTGTGACTTATTTCAGACTGAAAAACATGAATTTACTCTGTTCTATTCAGGTCCAGAACTTCAGAATTAAGTATCTTTATGTTCAATGTCGACTCACAGACTCTTTAAAGTTCAAATGTATAACTCACCTTCTTATTTTTGTTGTATCATCTTTGTATGCAACAAACTCATAAACTAACTTTGAGATTATATCATCAACAACTTTATATTGTATACTTTGTGCAAAATTTTGGTGCCGTTCACTTTCAAGATGCTGCAATTAAAGAAAAAACATGAAACAAATCTAATACTACAGATATGAATATACAAGTCATCAACATGATATGGAGCAGCAAGTAAATCTCATTAATTTATTACCAGTATCTCCAAGACATGAACTACTAGTGCCTTCAGCTATCATACACAGAAGCAGCAAACAAGAATTAAAACCTACAAGGGAAAAAAATACCTACAGGCTGCTTTTTAGGAGATATATTAGAAAAATATTTTAAAATAAAAAATAGACACTTCTGTCGATACCACACTTTAGAGATATGACTATCAAAGGATATACTTGACATTTCACATACTGTTTGCAGATCTTCGTATTTCTTCCCACAACATTCACAATATCCTCTCTTTTTTTTGTCCTTCTGAGGAAGCTGAGCAGGCATTCCACAGTCCTTGTCACTATTTATTTTGTTTCTGTTAAGAGAATATTAATAAGTCTCAAATATGGAACTGACCTCTCAACTTTCCTCTCACAATATGCTCATTCTTATTCACTTAAAAAAACCCCAAACCAAAACAAACCTTTATTTCCCCTTAAGCTATTTACATTATGTTAGTCAACACTTAGGAAAAATTATGTATAAATTTAAAAACAAACAAACCACAAAACCAGCAAGACAGGCAGACCCAGTGGAACTGTACGTAAGCATAAAACATACAGGTTTGTACGTAGGTACTATGATCACTGACTCAGAATAAACAATGGAAAATTGTTAAACAAATAAAAAAACTCCTTGAAAAAATCAAAGAACATATTGAAATCTCTGTGCATAGCTGATAAAAGCAAAACTAGGGAAAAAAAAAAGGAAAAAGCCTTTTAACATCCAGTGTCAGTATTTTTGATGCCTAGAAAACACACAGCAAAATCACCTGGCCTAACAGATGACCTCTTATCCCTTGATAACAGTAACAGTCATATTTGTTGGTTATAGATAGATTTTGAATATACTGATCAAATGCCATTTTGTCCTGTTTTTCTAGGTAAAGGCTAAGTAGGAATGTGAGAAAAGGAACCTCAAGTTTTTCCTGGAGATTAAAACATGAAGAGGTTTTCAATAACTGCTCCATGACCTTCAGAGTCCTCATCTGGGGAGAGTTACTGTTTGCTGCATTTCACTATTAACCCACCTAAGGTTGATATACCAGCAGTATAGCAAAGTCATCAATCTCTACTTCCCTTTTACTTTAAAGGAATGGTGCCATCTCCCTGCCTAGCCAAAAATCATTCTGACAGACTTTACCAAGTATCTGCACAGCTGTAAGCTCAGGAGTTTACATCAAAAAAACCTGTCTTGAACAATCTCTAGCTTATAAAGCATAGCAATGTGCTGCTCTGCACATTAAGGGTACACTGCTTTCAACAACTGCGTTCAATCCACCAGTCTAAACTGGTCTAACACCTGCCCCAGCACTTCTTGGGTTCCCCAGGACAGGCTCCACCCAACTTCTTCCCTCTTGAAAACAGTAAAAATCACAGAGAACCAGCAAAGCAGGACATAAGCAACAGAATGCATCATCTAAAGACTGAATAATATCTGCAGGTCTCGCCCAATGCAGAAGCAGAACTGATCATTTTGCTTCAACAAGCTTTCCTCCCAGATGAAACAAGCAAGCATTCCCCTTGCTGTCTCCTAAAGCTGGCATTCCTCACATCTACCTGCTGAAACAATCTCCCACCTAAATATCTCTTTGGTTGTGCCCACTTAGGAAGAAATTCTTTACAGAGAGGGTTATCAGGCGTTGGAACAGCCTACCCAGAGAGGTGGTGGATTCACCATCCCTGGAGGTTTTTAAAAAGAGATTGGACGTGGCCCTTAGTGCCATGATATAGTAATTGGAGTTGGATCAGGGGTTGGACTTGATGATCTTGGAGGTCTTTTCCAACCCAATCTATTCTATGATTCTATGATTCTATGATTCACTTGAAAGATTAATTAGGAATATTCATTCAAATATAACTCCTGACATTTTTAATACATCATATTCCTTAATTCATATAAGGAGAAACTGTCTTTTTGGGGTTTTTTAATGCTTTGAAAAGAATGGGCCTTTCTAATCCCTTTGGAAGAGACACAGTCAGAAACTGCCTTATTAATACAGCAGTAACCCTTGCAATATATGTTTTTTGCTTTTTCATACTGCTAAATTCATTGTAATTAAAAAAAACCCAAAAACAGAAAACCAACACCATGCCAACATAAGCTGAAAACCTCTAAGGCTATAATAATGGTGAAGACTGGACAGAAACTGTGGAGAAGCCATTTTATAAAGAAAAAACATGTATCACACGTAAGTCTTCAGCCCCAAGGACAGAAAAGCAGAAAGTTACTAAATACAGAAAGTTCCACATATAGCAAAGCTACCTTTCACCTAAATATCTTTAGTCTCTCACATGAATCAATTTTAGAATTCAACGAAATGTGGTAGGTAGAAGAAACTCAAAACAATAGTTTGATACACAAAAAACCAAGTAATTAAGACACTTAAATAGTTTCAAATCATAAAACTTATTTGCCAGAAGTTTTAACTGCATCTGTAGTGCTCAAGTAGAGCCTGAACGCCAAAATGTATCATATAAACACTTGCTTTAAGACCAACTGCAGTTCTACTGGGCAGCTAGCATCCACTTTTAACCTCTAAAGAGCTGAAGTAGTATCAGCAGTCTAATTCCTATAAATTATCAATAATATGCACTCTTCATCAACAATGATTATGCATTATGATTGAACATCACTGCTTTAAAAAAATTTAACTGCCTACTTTAGCACTACATGGACAAACACAAAAGTCTTAAGAAATCCACTTCCTCTGAAATACTTACTGAATGGCATCCAAGATGAGGACAAAGAAGAAACCAGTGGCAGAAAGGAAAAAAATATCTTATGTTGACCCACAGTGAAAAGAGAAGGTCACAGTTTTGGATGTATGCATCTGTATGCCCAAAAAAAGGACTAAAGACAGGATAAAGAGTAGATAGACAGACACCAACAGTGTAGTAAATACATCAGTTGAGACATGGTTAGTAGTATTAAATGGAACACAAAATTAGATGAGCAAATATTTTAGAACACAATTACTTACGAAATAATTTAGAGAACAGCCCTCTCCTCTACCCACACCTCAATAACAAGTTTTCAACAAACCTTTGCTTAGAGTGAGTTTGCTTTTGACCAGAAGGATACTTCTTATCCACTTCAAATGGACTATATGGCTTTGGAACACAGTAGTTCAGAAACGGAAAACTGGGTAGTTGCAGATAAAACGGTCGGTACTGGCTGCATTAGACAAACCAAGTGCATCAGAACCATCAGAAATGGAAAAAGATGTTCATAGCACAAATTACATCAGGTCAAAAATCCTCAAAAAGTGTTTTCCTTTTACATATGACACACACAGAATGCTAAGCAGATCAATATCCTAAAATAAGTAATTCATCCGTTCCTATAAACTTGCTACTTTCTTTCAGTTTCCACAGCTGTCTTACACATTCCCTGGTACAGGACTTTTGTGCCTATTAATTGGTGTGAGTTGGGTAGCCAATAAACCTAAAACCAATTTGGACAACAGTGCATTTGTGCTCCTGAGAAGTAGCTACAGCAGTTCCTAACATCCAGTGCATTAATTTTTACTTAGTTTCATTTTAACATTTCCTTCTTAAAAAAAAAAAAAAATTGATCAATTCACCATTCAAAATATAAAAACTGACCTTTTCATTTTTCAGAAAGATAGTTTTCCTGCACACTATTGTACTTGGAGAGATATCAGAACTAGCTACCACAGCAGTGCTCTAACTATATTAAGAATGTTTCAAATAGGGCATGCTGAAATTCACATACTGAATCATGCAACTGAAATGCTGATGCCAGAGTTCAGTCTGATTTTTTTTTCCCCACATTACTATCATAGGCTACCCAGGCAAAACTAAAGAGCAAGTCTGGAAAACATAACAGGGATAGCTAAGCATCTTGTTCTGCTTCTGAACTGTTACTTATGTTGCATAAACATTTAAAAACATGTCATATAAATATTTAAAAGTGCTTCAGGTGTTTAGTACTCTTTACATTCTGAAGTTAAATTCACATATATTTATATACCAATTTCTTGTACTTAAAACTGTTTTGGTCCAATTCATTCCACTATCCTCATGTCCCTTATACCTATTACACCAACTCAGTGTATAACCAGGTTTAGATCTCTTTTTTTTTTAAATTCAGGGAAGTGTCAAAGACATCAGGTCAAAGAATTTGGCACTCCTAAACAGCATCATAAAGCAGAAGTTAGTTAGGAACTCAAGGTTGAAAAAATTGCTGTGCAGAACTGCACCTTCTTCACAATTCATTGTTCTGTCAACTTCTGGCAAACTGGCATTTTCTTACACAGCCAGGTTTGATTGAGACCAGAAAGAAGTGAAAATTTTCAAGGCTGAAAGTATCAGATTTCATGTTACTGTGGATAATGAAATCAGATTAATAGCTTGGGATTTTTACTTTTAAAAAATGATTGAACAAGAAGTTAAACCTAACTTTAAGGACTGATTTTAACTGTAACAACTTCCCTTTCTTTTCATCCAAAGGGTCTCAGCAGGAGATGAATGTTATTGAGTTGGGACTATAGGACTGGAATTCAGTATACTAAGTTTTATTTGCCTTTTGGGCTACAGGATTTAAATCTAAGATGTAAAGGTTCAAAGCTTCCAGGTTTCCCTTTCATTCATTCATATGGCTTTTGGCAGAAAGTAACCCAAAGAACCCACCCTCATGATAAAAAAAACTGGAGCTACCTATTAACTTTCCACTTCCATTACCTATTGCAAATATTCCCTACCATTCTACTACTGCTCAATCTCATTTGGTAGCTGAACCCATTTGTATTTTGTTATAAGAGGACAGTATACCTGGCATCTAAAGTCAGAAAGTTGAAGGAAATTGAGATATAAGGACACACTTGATCAAGCAATTCTGAATTACTCAGTTTGAGAACCACATTATTGAATGTATGAAGAGAACACTTACCGACTTGTATCTTCCACCCTGATAAACGGATTTTTCAGTCTACCTGCTCAAGGGGAGAGAAAACGAAATCAAGAGAAATACTTTTATTCATTCAGCAAGTTACTGCAGTAGCTGAATAAATTAGCAGACTGTATTTTAGAATTCATTATGTACACGTTTTGACACTCTTGATTTTCACGAAGTTTTTCTACATACTTTTCTTAGACTTATAAATTGGAATATAGCACGACACAACCACGTGAGAACTGCAGTACATTTTTAAGCATTCAGAAAACAAGGCAAACAAGAAACTCCGACAATTATTGAAATACTTACTTTTTGACTTTTGAGCAGTAACATGTTTTCCCTATTGAAAAAAGAGAGAGGGTATAAAATCCCTGTGAGTATTATTCTGCACTTCACTTAAAGATCTAGCTGTAGGTAATTTAAGTTATGAGGGTCTCCCTGTGTTAATCATGACTTCATACACAGTCATGATGCATTCTGCAGGAAACTAAGCTTATTAGTAATTCAGAAATATGGTAACATGTTTCCAAAAGAAATATTTATTTCTACACCGAAAAAAACTCCCCAAACCCCAACAAAACCAGTATTCTCCTACAGATGCTTCAATTTATTTTTCCTAAAACCAAAACTAAACGAAGAAGCCTAGAAAGGTAAATTTATACATTAATTCTTTCCTCCCTGAAAATACCTTGCCACGGTTGCAAGTTGATTCTTAAAGAGAGACAACATTTTTACAACACTTTATAAATCCTAATTAATTGCAAGCTGCAAATGTAAGCTGTAAAATGCCACCAAAACCTGCATATAGCAACATTCTCCAATTAAAACAATTATTTTCATTTGAATAGATTTACACACGTTGAGTCTTTGTTTTTAGCAACGAAGAATAAAATTAAACAGAATATTTTGTCTTTAGGAAAAAAGTAAATTCTATATTCAAGCATCAACTGCTAGTTGTAATTGATTCTAGTAAAGGTACAAACTCATTTTATATTACTTGTAAATAAATCCCATCCTGCTATCCGTGTACACACTGATGATTTGGCAGAGGATTTTATGTGGCCTCAATAATTAGCCAATATTGCATTCCAAAAGAACATAACACTCACTAGGTAGTTTCATTCCATTTCCTTATCAGAGCCCCATGCATGGAATAGACATTTGGACAACTTCAGGTGTTTAATTTAAATTACAGAGCAACTCCAAGTTTTAATGGTTCATTATACCATACACTAAAAACCTGAGAAATCAGGACATTCACATGCAAAATGCACTTTATTGGCAGAATAGCTTGAGGATGCTTTCTGCTAGTTCTTTACAAAGCAAAAGCTGCAGATTCCTTGTAGCAACAGCTTCTCCAGGAAACATACTATGATTTTTAGAATAGCTCATTAAAAGTAAAGGGTTTCTAATCACTGTGCCACAGGGAAAGTTATAAAAGGCAACTTAATGGCTATTTACATCAATAATTTTTTTTATTATTTATTACTTTTGAGGCATGTAGAATGGAAACTTCAGACAGCTCAGCACTTCTGATTCTTAGATATCCTTTGCAAGAGCAAAGGACTACACATTATGGAATCAATGCTACTATGGAAGTCATGTTTAACAATTTTGAAATATATAGCTAATACTTCATATTTTTCAAAGATGATTTTTAAATCAATTCAGAAACATACTGGTCTGTGAAAAACTGAACATGAGCAAGACTTCATTAAAATAAAATATGCAAGCTTCATAGCAAGCAGTATTTAGTATTTTGGTGTTTTCTCAGTTAATGAAACACCAGTTCTCAGGTAATGAAACAAATGGCATTTTCACAAATAGTAAAGAGACACTTACCACATCTTTAAAAGAATTGTCTGCTCTTTTGATTAGGTAGAGTTCCCTTTTCTTTTGTTCAATACAATTCTTAACATCTGGTAAAAAGAAGGAGAATTATACTCAGGTCTTTGTATGTCTGATGTAATTGCAATTTTTAATATTTTGGATTCAACAAAAGAATAATTATATGAATGTTATAAATTCAAGTCAGGCTTCATCTAACAAAAATATTTACCATCAATATGAAGTATCTTCACTCCCCAACTCAAAGCATTGGACAGTATACTACCAGAGGGGATTAAATCCTGCAAACAATAAATTATATTAATAATCTAAAGCAATAAATAGTAGATTATTTAAAATAATTACAAATATATTGCAACATGTAACATGAAAGCTGAGACTAAAATGCAGATGCTTTGCTTCTTGCCAAAAGACTACTGCTCTTCTCAACTGACTTTGCCATCTCTGTTACAGCAATTTACCATCAAAAGAATATATTTACTTTTAGAAAGCCAAAACTGTTCTCTATTGTCACATTTTATAGTAAGATTTGAACACAGTGAATTGATACATTTTCCTTAACTTCACGAGCACCTCTCAAATGCTAGTTATACTAGTAATCTTGACAAATTTTAACACTCGTCATAAGACTCCACAGACTTTTAATTCTTCAGGAAGCATCCAGAAAGCATGATTTGACATTATTTAGGACAATCCCTCAACTTCTGCCTGAGCATTCGAAGACTGACTTCTCTCTATGACCACTCTTACTATGGTTTGTTTTCTAAAAAAGCAAAACCAAAGTTTCTGAAGCACGAATTCATTGATTACTTCGTGTACCTGTTCTTTGATTGCTTTTTCAACCAAGGATTTTCCTCTGCTCATACGCACCTACATTAAAACACAAACACATTTGTAGCTAGTTGAGACAATTTACATTGCTGTTAACAAATACATGTTAGTTATGAGAGTCTCCTTTTGTTCACTGTACTGCTAACTTTTCAGTAACGTGCATCTTCCTCACAGGGTTAGTTGATACAGTCTAAGAGAAAAAAACCCCAAAACACTAAACAACTAAAAAACCCAACTAGTAATCATTTTCAGCCAAAGCAGAACACTGCATGGCTGAAGCAGTGTTAGTGCTGGAACAACACAGATGCTGGGAATAAGCAGCCAGTGACACACACCAAATGGTGTGATGATGAGGTTTCATCAGCTGGGGCTTGTGCAAATTAAGTCATAAATATAATCATAGCCTCTGTCTCATCACCTTGTTTTCTATCACCAGCGCTCCTCCTTTTGTACTTTATGCCGCTTATTCCTAATGAGCTGCCTTTGCCTATCCAGGTTATTTACAAAATAAGGCAATCTCACCTATGCAATGCAAAGATTAGCCTCCAGACTGACTCACAGTCATGTTTCTTAGTATGTACCACATACATAGTACAGCTAATTACTTCCAACTGTATTTTGAAAGGACACAAGACTTGCCCATGTAAGAAATGTCACATAAACCTGCATAAATTCAGATATTAAGTTAACAATTTACATGCAATTAACATGATCCTCTAAGAAAGAGCTCAAAAAAGCTTAGTAGTCATAATGTTCAATTTTAATTATTTCTTTGAACTACTATCAAGGAGTGTTTCTGTTGATATCTGCATTAACAACACATCAGTCAGACTTTATTAGGCTGTGTTTCTAAAGAGAGAGGAATCACTGGATGCCATCACATGTCTATCCACATTGATCCAGCTGTCAAACATAATAATGTCAATACTGTAAGTCAGACATACTACCTTAGAATGGACTTTAGTATACTCTGCTTATTTGCATAAAAAGGTTCCTTTTTAAAATTAGTTTCTGAAACTGCTGAATTAGTTTGAGTTAGTTAAATTTAACAAGTTAGCCTGAATAACTTGAAAAGTATATTTGAAAGAACTGCTGCCATCTTTAGGAAACTAAAGAGAAGGAAAATTCTAAGACCATATCCCATGGGTTGTACCCAATTTGCAATATTATTGCTAAGAAACTTACTGTATCTACCAACTTAAATGAACTTCCATCACGTTGATCTTTTCGGTTGCTAGGATGAGGTGAACCATTTCCTCCAATACATGCAGATTCTGGGCTAGGAACAGGAGAAATCTGGCCAAGAGTTCGTGCAAATTTTGCCTCCTTTTTATTAGTCACCAGATAGTTGATATCCTTACTAAGGAAACTCTCCACCCTCTAAATATAGAGATATAAAACAAGTAACCATTTCAGGACATAAGATCAGTACCTCAAATTTTACATTGCATACTTAAAAGAAAAGTGATAAAACTTCTAGAATAACTAAGTACAAAAACACTGAATTAACAAGAAGATATTTTCTAAATGTAAAAACTGAGTTGCACTAGCGTCTTACCGGTCACAAATTCACAAGTTCAGTTTCTTAATTTTGTAATCTTAATCAAAAGAGCCTTGCGATGTTTTAGTTACTATCATTTTTGGACTATCTAGTTGTAATACTTTCCAAATAGAAAAATTCAAACACTGCATTGAGGAATAACAGAATAATTCAAGGAAAACCACTGTCTACATAATTTTATGTAACAGAAATTACACAGAAGTGTTCAGTTAAACTTAAAGGCACGTGCATGCAAAGGTATTTTAATCTGCAAGAAGCTATAAATTTACTGAGTTCAGAACCAGCAGAAAAATTAAAATTTCAGGAGAGTTACCATGTTTCACACCTATAATATTCATGACACTTCTCAGAAACGTAAAGTCTTTAGTAGATTCATATTCTCATACTCAGCAACATAAATATGCAGTTACCCTATGCTTGTTCTCTTCCATTTTCCTTCTTCAGTCTTTCATTGCTAACTACTGTGTGATTATCAGCTATTTGCCTTGTTATTTCTTGTCAGCTTATGTAGCTTAATGTATTTTCCTCTCTTCAAGTCATCAGCTTGGAAAGCACAAATCACACAGGCAGCAAGCTTCAAACTGTGCCTTTCAATGCTGCTCTAGGCACCTTTTACAGAAACAAGATACTGAGAGGCACTTTTGAGTGCACTCCACACAAGTAACAACAAAACGTGGTAACTGATCTTGAGGGTGTTAGAGCACCTCAGACTGAGGCATTTACTCCTCAGAATAAGCCAGAAAAATTTCCTTTCCAGTCTGTGATTTGTAACCTTACCTTTCACATATGAACTCCTAAAATTCTCTTTCAGAAAGACGAAAGACAGGGTGCACTTATTTGACGTAAATGTAAAATGATGCATTTAATTTGAAACCGTGTTATTGCTATTCCTTACCGCTCCTGTGATTTCAGACAGCACCCTGATTTACAAGCATCAATTTCATAAAGCTGCTCAGTGTTCCTCTGAGGTCAAAGAAGTATTGCTAAAGCAGCATTCAAAATAGCTAGCAATTTAAGCAGATCTCTTCTGCCTCTGTGCTTAAAGGGTGTTGAATTCTCTAACGGCCAAGTTTTCTCTACATCAAGTCAAATATTCAACTTTAAAGTGAACCAAGCAACTGCACTGCTTGTGTTACTGTACATATCCTGTACTTGCTTGTATCAAAGTTTCTTCCATACAGAAGAGAAAATTAGGAAAAAAAATTAGTAAGATGCTTATAAAATTTATTATTTAAGTAAGAGTATTCAAAAATACTCATTAACATACCCTGTGCAAAAAGTACTTAGTGAAGTTACTGACTTACAGTAAGCATATGCAAAACTCTTCCTTTAATTTCTTTCAAGTTCAGCTGAATAACATTAGTTGTAACATGTAAAAATGTCAATATAGTCAGAAGCAGCAGAAAAAAAACACCTCAAACAATGAAACTTAATAAACTCAGATAAAATTTTAAGCCAAGTGAATTATCAACTGAATACAAACCTTAATAATAAACACTTTTGTTACAATCAGCAAAGTAGCTTCTCTCAAAAAAACACAGAATAATTTAATGATAAGATCACTGTTTGTATTAAACATTAAGACAAACATAGAAAAATAAAATCCCCTGACAGATAAAGTAAAAATAACACCAAACATTATTTATAAAGTACAAATAACATAAAGAACATGAAAGAAACATTCCACATGTGCAGATTTCCTTCTAGATTCATACAAGTCTCTATTATAAACTTACCCCTCCCAGCTCTTTGAGGTCCTTTCCTAATTTTTCAGAGATCACATTTGATGGGATATCGAGGTAAAACACCTTCCCAGTTAGTGGCTTATATTTAAGTTTCTCTGGTTTTCCTATATCTTTTTTCACATTCTTGAGAGAAGACCTTATCTTTTCTGGTTTTGCTTGTATTCCATCTGCTGGGAAAAAAAAGGCAATTTAAACAGATTTTTTTTTTTTTTTTTAGGAAAACTCCTAAGTTATGGCAATGGACATGGCAAGCTTCCACAGAATCATATAATGGGGCTTGGGCTGGAAGGGACCTTAGAGATCATCTAGTTTCAATCCCCCACCATAGACAGGGACACCTTCCATGAGATCAGTTGCTTAAAGCCCTATCCAGCCTGGACTTTAACAGGACTTTTAAAAAACAGCTATTATGTTAAACATGTCAAACCCCAAACATTAATAATAACACCTCATATGGCCCTTAAAAGTTTCTCCTTAAAATATTATCCCATAATGAACTCTTAATTTCAGTTGCCATACAATACTATCAATTTTCTCACCAGTTTGGCAAGTATTTGCTACCAAGACAATGAGGGCTGCTAAAGGAAGTGAGTAGGCCTCTTCTGGACACAAAAAGCCAACATGCAAAACAGTCCCTCTATAAAGTATTCTTTCCGTCCCTGAAATACTCTCAGATAGGAGAGGGAGCAGAACCAGCACTCGTGCTGCAAGGTTCTCTGTTTATGAACACACTAAGTGGGGCAGGAAGAGCAGTCAGCTTTGGAGAACCTAGAAGACAAAAACACCTAGAGAAACAGGAAAATGGGGAGGCATAAGCTGGTGTAAGTGATCCAGAATATAAAAGGAAAAAACCGATGATACGCAGGCGTGCAAGCGAAATTCTGTAGATGACCGGGGCAGTACAAAAATTAACACATTAAACACTACTAACACTGGAGCAGGCATTTTAAACTTCCCGGGGATGATCAAAAGTTCGGAGCGGCTCAGCAGGCCTGCAATAACAACGAGGAGCCTCTCCCGCAAAGGCGGCCGCGCTCTCACAGCGCGGGCCTAGGGAGCCTCGCATGCCCCCGACACCAGCAAAGACCCGCCCGGCGGCTGGCACGGCCTCGGCCCGGCCATTTCCCAGACACCCCACGGCCTCCCTGCCCCGCGATTATCTTGTAAAAGACAACGAGTCAGCGCCAAGGCCAAGCTTTTCCGTTTAACTCCCCAAACCACTATAAAGCCGAAGGCGGGAAGGCCGCCCCGGCCCCTGGCCGCGGCTGAACGGACCCTGCTGGCGCTGGGAGAGGCCTGAGACCCCCCCGGCCGCCCCCAGACCCCGCCGCTTACGGGGACGAGCTGCTCTGTCAGCGGCCTCAGCAGCGCTCGGCTTCATCTTCCCGCTGAGTCACATCCTCCCCTGCCCCGCGGCCGTCGCCACCTGCGAGGTCAGTGCCCGGGCTGCCCGGAGCCCCCTCACCGCCCTTCCCGCCTCCGCCAGGCCCGGAGCCGCCGCCGCCGCCGCCAACGGCCGGGCCGGGGCGGAGCGAGGGGAGGGAGGGAGGAAGGAGGGAAGGGAGGGAAGAAGGCTCTGGGGCGGGAGGCCCTGGGATAGGAGGTTGGCGGCCGTGGGTGGGGAGGCGGGGCAGGAGTAGCAGCCTCCTTCGCTCCTCGCCTCACCTGAGGGACCGCGTTGGGATGGCGGAGAGCACGGCCCCGGGCGCTGCTCATAAACGGGTATGTATGTGCGCTACTCTGGGCAGTGGTCTTCTAAGTTACAAATACATTAAGAAAGCCAGTTTCTTCCCCGCTGATACCCCTCGTTAACAGTTGCTAGCACCTGAGAGACAAGTCTTGTTTTATGCAGCTTCAGCTTTATCTTTCACTTGAAACTTGAAAACAACATGACATAATGTTTCTGTAGAGCAGATAAAAAACTTAGATCAGTGACAGCTAATAAAGCTGGGGCTGCACTTTCGCACAACGTGCATTTTGAAAGATATGTCTTTATTTGGGGATTTTGTATTGTGAAATATTTTTATTTTTATTCTCGTCTGCCCTGACTAGTTGCAGATATTGTATGTTCCTAAACTGTTGTGACCATGTCTTTGCAGCCGTACTGCAGGATTTAAGGAATTAGTGTTTGATAGTAGCATTAATACTAGTTAGTCACTGTTAGTTACATGAGTAGCTTGCCAGAGTATAGTCACCACCAGCAGGCTGTGAGTGCTGGATCAATCAGGAGACCCTTCTGGGTTTTCTCACAGGAGTGACGGGACCAAGAGGAGGGCTGGATGAATTATTCTGCAGTGCTACAGTTTATGGGCCGCAGGCTGGGAATTTATCTCTGTGTGGATTATTTACATGTTCCTAAACACTTTGTTGCAGCAAAAGGTAATCCATGTTAAAGATTTAATGTGTTTTACAAAAACATATGAATGTTGAAATTTGTGTAAGAACGATTTAAAAAATTTATTGTCTTTAGAAAATTTACTTACATGACTTAAATCTCTAATCTCAAAAATTCTGGAGATGCTTTTATACAAGGAGAAAACCAATATTGCTGCTTATACATAGCACATTAATGAAAATTTAAAATATTTTTTCTTGATTTTTTTTTTCTGCAAGTTTTGAGTATAGTCTTGCAATATGTTTTTCTGTTCCTTAACAGGCTTTTCTTCTCCAGGGATAAAACCATGGCTGAAATGAGTGATAGCAACTTAGAAAAACCAACCATTATTCAGCAAGCAATCGCCTCTTGTTGTGGAGCTATAATTACTTCATTACTTGGTAAGGCAAACTATCAAGCTTGCCACAGAGGGAATCTTTACAAGTGATTACTCTTCTGTTTGACTCATCATGATGTTTGCATACATATTTCCGCTAATATGTTCGGCAAGGATGGTTTTGGATAGTTTTCTCTTTTTTGTATGTTTTAAAAAATGTGATTAGTTAAAATCTTTTCTGTCCCTAATAAGTTTTAACCATTTCTGAAACTAAGAATAATATTTATTAACTTTTAATTTCTTTCTTTTTTGCTCTTGCTGTAGTTATTAAGTGCTTTCTGTCTAGAAGAAACAAAATTATCAATAAAAAATAATTTTCATGTTTCCTGCTGCTTAAAAATATATATTAAATAAAAGTCTACTTTACAATACAAGACACAAATCCTGCAAGGCTGGCTCCTGTGAGATGTCCCATACGTGTTACCACTTAAGTAGTAAGAATTTGTGCTGCTGTGTTGTCTTACACTGTCAAAACCTTTTATTGTAGGGTTTGGTTTGGTTTTGGTTTTTTCTCTAAACATTGCTTTTAATAATAGCTTTTTATTACTCTTTTAAACTTCTGGATAGCTGGTGGGATTAATTCTCTGCTTCATGTTCAGTCATCTCACTGAGGACCTCCTTCCCCGTGCAAACCTAAGGAGTCATTGGTTGGTTAGATTCAGCACTTCCCGTCTCTTGAAATTCCCCAAGCTAATTAGCTCATACTTTGTATTCCCGTTAGTTTTAGTCTGAAGATAGCCTTTGGTTCTGACTTCTAATGTGGATTAAGCTGCAGAGAAACATGCAATTTTCTAAGCATGATTCCCACCCCCTGCCCACAAATTTCCAAATGTTTACAAAATAGTATCTTACCGGGAACCTGCCAAATTCATAATCTTTTTGTTCTGTCTTTATACCACGTGTCCTGTGACGTTAGGTAAAGTACCAAGCAAAGCTACATCGGACTTGTGGTATTCCCAAGATGGATTTCAATTGTGGGTACATACACACAATTCTAGTACAGTGTAACGTGCTGGTATTCGAGAGAGATGTAGGAGAGGTATAGGAGACCTACTCCTTTCTGCAGTGCCTCCTGGAGACGAGCGAAAGTGAGTGGCTAAAATGCTACTGGATGACAAATTTTAAGCAACTTAATTGAACTGCAGCAGTAACATTGAGATCCCTACATTTAGATACTGAAATGTGAGCCAAGTATTCACCACCTGTTAGTGAACTGAGAGGCATCAATGGAGAGCTAAGGTGTAACTCCATTGCCTGTGCACAGGAATGTTTCAGTGAGACACATACTGGTGTCTTAGACTTTAGCTGCCACTTGGTGAGTAAGGTTGTAGGTCCTGTGTCATTTCTGTCAACTGGATAGGTATTTTGGATGCCTTAGAGACTCAGATGGCACTAGCTGCTTGTATGTAGGCAACTGAATTGAGCCCTCAGTCAATATCCAGCTGCCCAGCCACTGTAGAGTTCAGCATGTCTAGGCCTGTAAAAATTGTAAGGGCTGGAGTGGAAGCAGTGAAATGTTCACTGAACCTTCGTTTACTTATCAACAGCCTCAGTCCTCTAGATATTGTCTACACGGGAAAAAAAAAGAAAAGTACATCATGAGTTTAACATTTTTCTTTTGAATGTTGCTGTTATGGTCAGTTTATTGAGAAGGAATAAACACATGAAGAATGCTGTGCTATTTTACATGCTGGAGTCCAAACTGTGATCTCATATGCCTTGTGGTATTCTACTTATAAAAGTTTAGCTGCAGAGCATAATGTAGTAAGTTTTAGCAATTTCAGACAAGACACAAGGGTTTTTAGATGAGCTTTGTGTTTCTCTAACATTTGATGCCTGCACAACTGTTAGTACATTAGAAAAGATATGTTTGGTTGCTTGCAAATCATACAGGATTTGTAGTTCTTTGCCTCTGTCTGATAACATCGCCTTTTCCTCTGCCTGATTACATTGTAAAACTGGTCTCTTCTTTTCCTCTGGCAAAAAAAAAGGTAGAAGTTAATGATAAGACATCTGTACACTTCTGCATTTTCAGGCCGTGCAGGATGTTTCTAAATTACTTCTGTTTCATTTTAGTATCTCCTCTTGATGTTATCAAAACTCGGCTGCAAGCCCAAAGCAATCCATTCCCTAAAGGTAAACAATATGTAGTGTATTGGGGGACACAGGTTGCTTTTTGCTGGTGTATTTAGCAGATAGTTGTCATAATGCTTTGCTCAGGTGCAGAATGCTTGTGTTTGTTTCACAGCGGTGAGTTTGTTTCTTCAGTATAAGTGGGTGGGAAAACAGCAACACATATACTGAAATTGCTAAAGAAAGAATGTGCCTGTGAACAATGGAGAAAAAACCCCCATCAATACCTACCATTTTAAATAGGCTTTTTTCCCCTGTCTTTCTTAATATTTTCATTATGGCATAAGGTACAACTAATACTGAGTTGAGTTAAAAAATAAAAAGCTATTAATAAATAAGTAAATATTATATCAGAGGGCTTATGTGGTCGGGATGCTATATCAAAGTTTATCTTCTCCAAAATCTAGAGATTTGTGAAATACAGAAGTCACTTGCCACTTGGGTTTTCAATACATGAAGACATTGTGCTCTCAAAAATGTGTTATTGGTCCCTACTATTTACTTGTATGTGATAAATGAAATTTAAAAGAAAAGAAGATGACTAGTGTTGCATGTTGAATGTTGAGGTGAATATTTGCAGTCACACTTGCTGTAAAGTAGGAAAAATACTTGTGCCTTCTATCCTGATTTTTAGTAAATTCTAAAGCCAGAAATCTGAAAATGTGAGGCTCAAAGTATGTTTTTGTAATGACAATAATATTTTATCAAACAGTTTCAGAGTACATGAGGCAGAAGAAATAAAAAACAAGTAGAGAGGATGATCTAGTATAAATACAGTCCAGCCTAAGATATAATACTTCCACTTGTAATGTGGAGGCTTAGGCTACTTAATAAAAATTCTGATGTCTCAAACATGTTCACAGTTAGATACAACAGTGATATTTGGGTCTTGTGCTGCTTTTAGCCTTCAGCAGATGGTAGTATAACATAAACATGTGTCCTGGAGCCTTATGAAGGCAGTTCCATTTAGTCTGGCACTCTGGGGAGTACATTTGTTCCCTTTTTCCTTTTACCTAATTTGTCGTTACTGACCAAGATTATTTTGCTCCTCTGTGTCTAATCAGAGATAAATCTGTATTGCCATTATATCCAATTTGAAATTACTGCTGTGTAAGGATGATCTTACAAGCATTAACTATATTCTTATACACCATTTTATTAGGAAAATGTTTTGTATACTCCAGTGGCCTTATGGATCATATATGTGTTTGTGAAAATGGGAACAGCAAAGCCTGGTATAAAAAACCTGGGAATTTCAAGGGGACGTTGGTAAGAACATTTTACATGTATATAAAACTGTACATTTTTAAGTAGCATACTGTAAAATTATTGGGGTGTTTTGGGGTTCTTCTGGAAACTGTTATTATTTCAGAGGGTCTTTGTGTGGTTACACTGTGTAATTTATATGGTGATTAGTGATACCTTCTACTTTCTATAATAAAATTTGTATTCCTTCCTTAAGATGAACAAGGATGCACAGCTTTCCTCACAGATTACTGGCTCTATGATTTTATTTTCCCCACTTGAGCTGTATTGCCAGTAGTTGCTGATTGCAGATAATGATTTTCTGTTACCTGCTCACAGTCTTCTATCTCCCAGTATGCTCCTGAGCTGAAGTAACAACACAGATAGTGTTTTAAAGTTAAGTTCGTGTGTCAAGTTCTCTATCCATTGAAATTTGTAGGACTGGCATGTTCCCAGACAGTTGAAACAGACTTGCTGTCAGACACTGTCCTGCTGGTTCATGAATCAAGATTTTGTATGGCTCTGCCATTAAATTAAACCTGTGATTGAGGATTTTTCAGAATAAATTTCTGAAAATGAGATGTTAATGCAAAAGGCAACTTCAGCAGTTCTACAGTGTTTTTTTTAATTAATAACTTCGCAAGTGTGATTTTTTTTCCAATTAGTTTTACTGTATAATTTTAGGAAGTCAGTTTTTTATTTGACATGAATTTATGCCCATTTTTGCTGTAACAAGGTGATTCTTAAAGAGGAATGACTATAGTATTGTTGATCTCTTTCTTTATTAAAATGAGTCCCCTCTTTTATCTATACCTTCCTGTTTTGTAAATTTGTTGAAGCTGGATTATAAGCATATTAACTAACTAGTATAGAAGTTGGGGTTTTTTTGTCCAACCACATTACGATCTTTTAGGGATTCTTTCAAAGCTCCATTTTTACTAGTCAGGTTTGTTTTAATAAATCATGTCTTTGTTTTCCCCATTCAATTTTTTACCTCAGTGGACTAGTCCATCAAGGCTATCTCCTGTAAAGATATTTGCCCTTTTCTTCATAGAAGTCCTTTTTGTGGTCTGTCAGATTCTCTGTTTTGAGGCCCTGCGATAATGTCGGGTCTTAAGCATATTCTAATCCATCAAATCTCAACCTTTTCCCCAAAAAGTTTAAGAAAATTAGATATCCTAATATTAGAGAGTTTGTCTTTTTAATGGTGCTTTCAGGTCATCTGGGAATATATTGGGCAGCTGTAATAATAGCTGCAAGCTTCCAAGTATAGAGTATAGTGTGTATATGTTGCATATATGTTGTCACATTTTTGTCAGAGAAAGCAAGTACTGAAAAGTGATTAAGAATTAATTGCTATTTCGTGCCTGGAATCTTTGTTATGTATTGGAAAAATATTTTAGTGAATTACTTTGGGCAAGTTTCCACAAGTTGCTGCTGTGCCATATTAGTTCTGAAAGTAACCTCTTCACAGGGCATTCAGTCATGGATAAACACTTATTACTTTGGTCTCTTAAAGATGGAAGAAAATTCTTAATTTCAATCACACAAATTATTCCGTTCAGCTCAGTGGAACTATTTGTGTGGTTAAATATGATAGCTAGTGTAAGCTATCTTACAATGATAATCCACTTTAGAAACATATTTTTAAAGATATTAATTGTGTGTTCTGCCAGCTGAAATATATTACTGACTACAAAAGTTTGTAGCTAAATATTTCCTTTTGCCTGGTTACACTTTTAGGATGCATTTGTGAAAATTATTCGAATAGAGGGAATTAAGTCACTGTGGAGTGGGCTTCCTCCTACATTGTAAGTTGAATGTTCTGGTTTTGGTAACATGAGTTATTGTTGAAAAAACTACTTAATTATTTAGATAACTTATGTATATTTCTAAGTTATTTTAAAAATTCAGTCAATTCTGAAGTTACAGAGCAATCAGTTCAATCAGAAACATCTAGGGACAGTATTATTTTTGCCAGATCTCCAGAGTTTTCTGATATATTCTCAGTAGTTAAGCCGAAACATTAGAATTCTCATTGTGCCTTTTACAGGTGGCATCTTTACCATAACTGTTCCTTTGGTGGATGGAAGGTGATCACTAAAGAATGACACTTTTTGACAAAAACGTACCGTTCTATCTTGTTACTAATGACTTTCCATCAGCAGCACATCTGTTTCCAGATGCTCTGGTGTTGCACCTCGCTACCCTCGTTTAATTCTTGTAACCATCATCTTTATTGCAAAGAACTTTGTTAGGGTTTTTATCCTATCCAACTTTGTAGTGGAAAACAGATAATCCATTTTCTCTCTACATATTATTCATATTAACCTGGTACAGATAGAAATTAAGACCTCTATAATTATGTCTTCTTCCATAAACCAAGAAAGTAATCAAATCTAAGATGTATGTTAAAGTTGTATCTTCTAAGACATGAAGTGT
Organism: Corapipo altera; assembly: GCF_003945725.1. Taxonomy (NCBI): domain Eukaryota; kingdom Metazoa; phylum Chordata; class Aves; order Passeriformes; family Pipridae; genus Corapipo; species Corapipo altera. The sequence goes on along the minus strand of NW_020884880.1, from coordinate 78,929 downwards.
GGCCCAGAAGGAAAGCAGTGGTCCACATGTTTTTGATTTGCAGACAGTGCTCAGTGTATAGACACAAGAAAGAAAAGGATGGTTGAGCTCAGCCTAGTTATTTATCCTGCAGTATGTGGCAGTTTAAAAATATAAACCTTTAGGACATGACTGAACTATTTAAATCAATACAGTTTTTTATTCAACATGTGTTCTGTACTCCAGCAGAAAACTAGCCTCTTGATTGGAGAAAGGTACACAGTTTTTAAGAGATTTAAACTATGGCTTTTTAGTTTTCCAAGCATTGCAGTCCTCAGTGTTTTTTGGTAATGGTGGTGCATGCTACATTGGTACGGACATAACACAAAAATGTAATTGCCATTTTATAGTAAGATGTGGTGCTTTATCCCTACACTGAATGATTTTTAGATCTAGCTGTTGCTGTTATACTCTGTACTGTGCTGGAATGGAAATAGCTTGTATTTATGAATACCACATTGTCTCTCAAGTAGTGAGAATCAGAACTGTTGATTAAGACAAAGAAAATAATCTCCAATTGTTAAATAAATAAAAATTTAATGTTAGTAGCACTTCTGTAATGTTTTGTTTGGTTTCTTCATATTCAGATCTTTCACTTCCATTTCTTTATCAAAATAGTTCTGAAGCTGATCTGAAATAAATTTTGGGTAAGATAATCAACCATCATTTTACTTATAGTTTCCCCTAATTAAATGAAAACCTGGGAAATCTGTGGATTGAAACTCTGAACTGGAGGCAGTGAATCAAAGCCATGGGATTTATGCTTTTTCTTCATCCATAACACACAGCTGGAGATTTAACTTTTTTTTTAATATATGTAAAATATCCATACAAGACAGTTGCCTTTATTCTTCTGCTTTCCTGGTATTAATTTAAATTATGTCTCTTGTATTTTAGAATAATGGCACTTCCTAACGCAATAATCTATTTTACCCTCTATGACCAACTGCGTGAAGCTTTGAAATACAGACTGAAAAAGAGTGATGAATACATTCCAGTTCTTGCAGGTTCCTTAAGCAGATGTAAGTTGTCACCTGTTTAAAGAGAAAACTGAAATACAATACCTGTATGCTGTTTTCTTGGGTTTGTTTTGTTGATTTTTATTTAAAGTAAATTTTCCATCGTTTAAATGAGGGATAGGAAGGAATATTGTAATTACCCAGTATTTCTTGAGCAACAAAACTCTGTAACTTGGAATAATGTGATTTGGTTTTGCTGTTACACTTTTACTACATTTGTAATTTGTTCAAAATTTTATGTTTATATTCTAGACTTCTACCAAGTACGGTTTAATTTAAGTCTGTTCTGTCATGAATCAAGCAATAAACATTATTTTCTATAATGGCAGCTACACAGGTATTTATAAGAAAATGAAAATTGGACTTCTTTTAGAATTAGACTGGTTTTACTGCTGTATGATATGAAGTGGACTGAATGTGCTTTTATATTTTCTTACTAGCCTTTTCCTCATCTATTTTTTGTAGAAGTAACACAAATCATATATTTTAGGGCTTTCTTAGAAGAGTCTGATGATGTAGTTCCATATTCTACTTGTGACAACCCTGGGACACTGAAAGACTGGTTGAAAAAGAATTGCTATTCTGTGGTGGTGTGGCAAATTGCTCTTATTAGGCTGTTCCAGATTTTAAATTCACATGTTAAACCTTATCCTAGCAACAGAAGAAAAGTTCTTGGATCTAGTAAAATTGTTAAGGTCTATTACATGTTTGATGGGAGCTTGTTACTGAGTCATGACTCACTGACCATTGTGCAAGCTGAAAGAGAGTCACTTTGTCGGATACAGATGGCCTGCTAATTATTCTTGAGAGTTTAAAATAAGAATGGCAAGGGTGCTTAGAAATCAATAAAAGCTTAATCTTTAACGACTATTTTTGTCCTTAACACAAAAAAAAACCTTAAACCCCAAGCTCATTTTTTTCAAATTACGCTTTGAAATGCCAATTATTGAAAATTAATGTTTATAAGTACTTGAAATTTTCAGCCTATTTGTGTATTTAATCTGAAAATGAGGATTCTTAACATGTTACATCGATTACAATAGGCCAGTATTGAAAAAAACCCTAAACTGGGAAGTGTAGGTACTGTGAATAGATGTGTTGCTCTTATCTGGAAAGGAAACTTATTTTGAGAAGGAAAAGGGAAAATCGGGAGAGTTGAAAAGAATCAAATATATAAAGTGAGATGAGATGTGACTTTAATGTTCAGGAAACATTACTATTAAATGCTGATTTGAAAAGAAGCATTTTCCTCCTTTGCAGTCAGTTCTCTCACTGTGGTGAGTCCCCTGGAGCTGATCAGAACTAGAATGCAGCATCGCAAGTTGTCCTACAAGCAGCTGTATCTGTGCATCAGCACTCAAGTGGCTGCAGATGGGTGGTTTTCACTGTGGAGAGGCTGGAGTTCTACTGTTCTGAGAGATATACCTTTCTCAGGTATGGTTTATTTTCCATGCAGGGTTTTTGTTATGGCAGAAGATATGTTTATGCATAAGTATTTTAGTCTGTTTCTGTGCTTTTATGTAATTTTAATGGTGAGTTTTAGGAATGACTGAGATTGATTCGTTCTGTTTTGAGTGCTTTTATTTATAAATTTGCTGAGGACATGATTTTCCCTCCATTTTGAACCTGATAGGGTTCATTGTTACATTCCCTTTCTCTGTACTTAGTCTGTTACTTCTCATCTTTAGCTTACACAATGACTGTTTTGAAGACTTTGAGTAGGAAATTTTCTTTGTAATAGGTATAGTGGCTATTATCTGGTAAACATCCTTTATGTAAGTGTTCTGTTACTTAATTTTGAAAACATGTATAGAGAGTGACACAGTAGTGTCTTCAGGATTTTTTTGAATAAAGATTAATTAGTTTCTATAGCTGCTCCAGAAATCATGAAGGTAGAGCATCACTCATTAGCAAAGCTCCAAAGGTGAAAGCCTAGAAGAAAAAAAGTCTGATTCAGACCATAACTAGTCCTAGGGCTCTCCTTAAGATAGAGGGGACAGATATTACAGGGGAGACTGCTAATGCACCTGCTAATGCCAGTGGTAAAAGCCCCTGTCTCTTTGAGGCCCACTTTTGTCAGAGCACTTGTGGATCAGACATCAGTCGTCCTTGAAGCTGTTTCTGTCATTTGGATAGTACCAGGAATAACACCTTTGAACACCTTATGTTGCCTCAGAAAAATTCTTCTAACCTATTTTAGAAGTCAGAGAACCTTTGAAATATTTGACCTGCTGTCTTTGTTCTCCTACTTCAGTCTTAAGATAGTTTGACATTTAATTTAATTTGTGTTTCCAAGCAATCTAGTGGACCAGTTATTGGTGTGGACTGTTATGGGATTTGAGCACATTTGGATGTGTACCTGGAGTAAATTTTAAATTGGTTGTAAACCAAACCAAGACATGATAAGTGTGGCGTGGTTATGATATTTAGTTCAAAATTGCAATTAAGTGAGTAAACTGAGTTATTTAAGCTGTATTCTTTTCAGAATGTATAATACTCTTGTGTTCTTTCACTTAGCTACTGGGAGGTGATTGAAAATCATGATTGGAATGTATTTCCTGTTTCAGGATCCAGTTCTTTTGTTGGACTTAATTTAGCCTTCTCTGATAGGGAAGGCTTCCTTACCTACAACAACATGGTTTCACTAAGGCTAAAGATAACTGACAGAATTCAGAGAACCTTTTGTCCAAAGTGCTTCCTGTTCAGTATTTGTTTTTTAATTTACTTATTTTTCTTTGCCAAACTCAACTTTCTCTTAGGCTGTTCTGCTAAGACTTGTAAGGGAACTCTCAAATTCTTCATCCAATCCCTGTTGTCTAACTTCAAGTAGAAACTCTTGTTCTCTTACTGATTTTTGTCTGTAGCAGTGTGGCTGCAGCTTCCTTCCCTCTGCTGCTTTTAACAGAGGGGGAAGATCAGAGCACTGTGAGGGAGTGCACAAGGAAGAGAGCACTAAGGTGATGTGTGTGTTCTTTTCAGGCCTTTTCAGATTCTTGCGTCCATGCCTGCTGTTCCTCCACTGATCCAAAACATGCTCGTCTGTTTTAACTCAGTCTCCACACTGCTCTGGCATTCACTTCACAGTCAGTGGGTGCTTGTCTGTCCCCAGTACTTCATAGGTATCATGGGATGCTGAAAAGGTAGAGGCACAAGTTAACATACAGCTACTGCCTTATCGCTACTGCCTTATAGCTTGAGAACTATTGTTAAAGAGCCAAAAGTGAGCAGGCAAGTAGATGCATGAGTAAAGGACAATGTATTTTAAAAAAAATTAAATGCCACAAAACTCTGATTTTATAAAGGTACGGGTGTTTATTGCTGCCTAATATCTCTTTCAAATCTGTTTTCTGATAATTTTTTTCTTATAAATACTCTTTGTCTGTTATGATGAGCTCCCTTAGTGCATTCAGTCTTAGCTCTTAAGTTTGAATGATGCCCCCACAGCATTGCAGTCTCTCGTACAGTACAGTTTACAGCTTTTCTGCAGGTAGCTCAAGTTAGCTATCTCAAGAATTAAAATCAGTGTAACAATTTGTATTGAAAAAGCCATTCCTCTGTAAAAACAGTCGAGCAGTACAACATGTCTTAAGCAGCACAGAGTAATTAGAATCCCACTGTGTTTGAGCCAAGTGTTCATATGCTTCAAGCATGTTCCTTGGGATGCTATCTAGACTGAATAAAACTTGAGCTGTGAATCTTTATAAACACAAGAACTGGGTTAACAATAATACTTGAGTCATTCTTTAAGTAGTGTGGCAGACAATGTAAATATAAAAGATATTCAGGGAAATGAGTCCTGTAGGTGCTTAAGCAAAGTTTTGGATTTAGATAATTAATATTAAATTAGGGTTTTGTACATTTCAGTAGTAGGTTTTCCTCAAACCCTGAGAATGCCTTCTGAGATACTACCTACTTTTGCTTTTGCAAAATGATTGAGGCCAGGCACATGTTCTGGCAGTCTTCGTGGCAAGAAAATACTTTTTTCTGCTGGCACAGCCTTCAGAACTCAGTGCTGACCAAGGCACAGTTACCTTTCAGAATGTGCAGCCATCATTTGAAGTATTTACTTGACCAACTGCCATAAGGAATGACTCTATAATTGAGCCTGGTAGCATATAGCTTGGAGTTTTAATTAGAAAGCAGAAAGAGTGCAGTTTAGTTCAGCAGACAGTCAAAGAAACAGATGTTGTTCCTAAAAGTTGTTTGCCAGACTTGTCTTTGACAGTCTTCACAAAGGCATTCTCCTCTTAGTAATTCCAAGGAGCAAAATTGTACTTTTTGGTTCTCTCAGAGTTAAATTTTACACTGTCCCTCAGAAAAGTATGAAGCAGTCCTGAGCAACCGTTCATTCTGCATGAGACGCGTCTTTATAGAATTAGTGAGATGGATGAAAATGTGAAATATGCCTGAAAACATAGTGAATAATAAGCCTACACTTTAATTTATGTTAAATTGAATGTGAGTTTTATAGTGCTTGGTTTAGATTGTATTAAGATAGGGGTTACTTGAGGGAAGGACAAAATGATTAGGCTAATTTGTATTATATGAAGAAATTTGGGATATGGAGATAAGGGGAACAGGGCAATCTGTCCATGGGTTAGCACAGAGGACACTTATTATGCTTTCAACTCTTGTTTCTTTTGGCTTCTGTTGCCACAGTAGAATTCTTACATCTGTACTTGATGAAAGAATTTCTGTATTTGACATAAAAATCTCTTGTAATGCAAGTTTATTTTTTTGTAATCATAGCAATGTACTGGTATAATTATGAACGTTTCAAGAAGATGATGTGCAAGCAAGTGGGTGCACATGAACCTACATTTCTTATTGCTTTTACTTCAGGAGCAGCATCTGGCTCTGTAAGTATATAATTTCTAGTACTACTCTTTATTATTATCACTAATAAACTATTTAAAAGAGGTATGATTTTAGGTGATTCTCTCAGAAATTTCTGTTTTGGGGCACGTGTACTTTAAACACACATGGCCTGGCATTCAAGCTGATCAGATAAATCTGAATAAATTACAGTGTTCTGACATACAAGACTTAATACTATCATGTGCTTGGAATATGGAATCTAGTTTTCAGTTGTGTGCACTTTAATTTAAAAATTTAAATTAAATTTTGTTTGTGCACTAACATTAAAATTGTTTTCTTTTCCTGATAGATTGCAGCTGTCATAACTCAGCCATTTGACGTAGTGAAAACACACAGACAGACTGCGCTTTGGGAGAGTGAGACCTTAGAAAGTAAAGTCGCTGGTAAGAATAAAAAAACCTACAAGGTTTGGAAAATTAGTGTTTCTGAAAACTTAGTGTTTGGGTATATAGATTTTGGTAGGAATTTTACGTTTTTTCTCTTCTCTGAAGTTTATCTAAAAATTCTATCACTCGGGCCTTTTTTCTTCTCCAAATTGTAATATCCCATGAGATACTTTTTATCCCCTAGGACAATACAATATTTCATTAATGGCTTGGAAGAAGGAAAAGGTGTGAGTTCAGTACAATTGAGCTTAAAAAGATGATATACAATTGAAACAAATAAATTCACAACTATTACATTTAGGCAGACCAATTGCAAATTTAAGATGTCCCCACTTATTGCAGGGAGGTTGGACTAGATGACCTTTAAAGGTCCCTTCCAACTCAATCATAATTCTGTGATTGTAGTAAGTTATATTTAAATAGGCAAAAAATTAACTTCTTATAAAACATTCAGGTGAACAATGATCTATTGAAAAAGACTTTAAAATAACATGATAAAATGTTTGCACATTCACTACCACTTGCTCCTTCATAACAATATTCTTTTGATAAATATTAGGGTAGAGAAAGAAAGCACTATTCTCAGGTTGCATGTTTTTTACCTTCTTTTCATGTTCTTTCAAAAGAATTATTTTTGAGGGCATATTAGTGAATGTCCTAACATCTTTAAAGGATGAAAGAGGAAGTTTGTTTTGTTCTTTCAGTAGAGCACTGCTGTGCTTTATGTGAATTCCAGTTGTATATAAAAACTTTTTTTTCCATTGCTTGGGACCTGGACCAGTGAGGGACTTTCATTAACTTAAACAAATGTTAGATCATGACTTTAAGATTACAGACCATTAAAAAGGCTGAATACCTGAACAGTTTCTGCTTAGAAACTAAGTGCTCACTTTTTGGCATGAGGTTTCATTCTCTCAGGTAAATTATTTTCTTCTAGTGTAATTCTTGAAAAAATACATCAGTGTTTCATTGCAGAACAGAAAAATATCAAAAAAGCTTTAATTATCAATAGTTATTGTGATTCAGTCTTTTTCTTGTGCTGATGAATGTAAGAATTCATTGGTAACACCACTTTGAAACACGTGTGGCTGCCATATATTTATTAGGTTGATATTAACCAGATTAATATACATTCAAAATTTCATTATGGTTATCTTTAGTTTGTACCAGTTGAATTCTTTCCAAATCCAGTTACTGTTAGAGTTGGACACTGACTATCGTCTCTCTGTGGCTGCAAAAATATTTTGCAGTTTCTAAATGCTGTGGGATGTTCCTGATGAATGTATTCTATGACACTGCTTTAACTTTCATCTAGAAAAAAGATTTCTTGGCCACTTTGATATTTCAAATCAAAGAAAGCAGTACATGAAATAGCACAGAAAATTTCCAATGTTTAAAATAATTGCATATGTCTGGAATGCAGATTGCTTCTGGAAGCTGCTGCTGTTAGGTTGCTTGTGGTATGGGATTTAGCTCTATAAGGGACTTCAATCCACATCTCTTAGAGCTATACTTTCTTAAATATAAATTTAGGGGAGATCTGATTTTTGTAAACTTAGATGTAATGTGTAGTGTACTAGCTTAACTATTATATTCAATCTTATGATTAATTTTTATGATAACAATTCTCAAAACTTACTTTTGGATTCAGTTTACCAGAAAAGCAAGTTCTTATTTAAAAGTCTGAATTGTGATGATCTTTTAGCTGCATGTGTAAGGTGTCATGGAGAGGGAATGGCTCATTTGAAAGCTAGTTGACTTTTTTCACTGGATTTGTATTCTGGTAAGGAATATTGTATCTGTTCATATATCTTACTCCAGGTGTTTCTACAAGCTTTTCCATCTCATGCTGTTTTAACTTGTGTATTTGCATACTGTATAATTTTAACATACTGTGTAAATAAAATGGATAAAATTAACAGAAAAGGAACTAAACCTAATAATTACATCTGTGACTCTCTCTGATTTCAAAAAATATTCTTGCATGGCAATGTATGGATTCCTTGATTCACTGTTGTCTTGTTCTATATTAAGTTCCACAGAGGGACTCTACATCAACCTGGGCAGTTATGAGGAAAGTTGTCGCTAGCAATGGGATTACTGGATTATTTGCTGGTAAATCTTTTCATATCTCTAAAAAAATTGGACTAGAGAGTTTTTTAATCATTACCAAGTGATTACAGATGTTGACATGCATAAATTGTATATTTCCATGTAATATTTCCATTTCTGTGAACACTGTCAGTTATGGAATAGTTTGTATATATAAAGCAACAGACATGCATGTATCCAGAGAGAATTTTGGTAGTCTCTTAACAAGTTACTAAGATATAGCTGTTTGAGATGGATACAATTTATCTTAAAAGCAGAGGGGCTGGGCTTGACAAGTATGTCTGTACTGGCAATGAAAAATGGTGCTAAAAGATTCAGTTCAGAAAATGATTTTTTTTCAAATTTAAAAAAATTTAAGCTTTGATTGATTTCTTAAGTTTTTCAGAAAGAATTGGTGCAAAGAAAAATTAATAGATTGTAGGTTTGCAACCAAGAGGATAGAGGTTTTTCTGAGAAAGTTTCTTATATGCAGTTTTTAGTCCTGTGCTAAAAATCTTAAAGCGGACATTGCTGTTGCGGCATCTATATTTAGGAATAGCCATCCTAACTTTTGTTCTCCATCTCATACTAATTTCTGTACTCAACTTTTTTGGTTCTTTCTGTCTCAGAATCAGAGTTTAAACTTTTTTGTCTCCCTTCTTAGTCTTTGAAGAAGATGCATTATCGAGAACCCAAAAAGTCTGAAAATGGAATAGGTATTTTGAAGAATTTACAGAATAAAATACTGTTATGGGCTTGTGAAATACTAGGCTCAGGATAGATTCCATCTATTCTAAATAATTCTATGATACTGTCCTATGATGCATTCAGCTGAAGTCCAACTTCAACAGAGTTTTTGACAGAGGACTGGAAGATTTGACAATTATATTAGTATTTGTTTGTTTGCTAGATGGGAGTAATTATGTTGAATATTGTATAATATTTCGGACATTCAAGGTCATGCAACAACCATTCTCCAAGAATTTTTTCCTTTGAATTTTCTGGCAAACTAGAAACATTATTTAGGATATTTGTTAAATTTTTATGTTTAAACAGAGGGAGAAATGCAATCTTGACAATATATTGAGTTAATGATAAGTTAATAATTAATGAGTTAATAGTTTTTAAATTTTCCTTGTATTTTCTGTCATCTGTACTCCTATGAGTGCACCCCTCTTACATGACTTTCTTATCCTTACTGAACCTATCAAGGTTCTGCACAGTTCTCTTTGTAGCTGGTACTGTTTCAGTTCCTCTGAGCCATACAGTAAGACATGATCAAGTCACTGTGAACACCCCATTTAGCTGTGTAATTCCTTGATGTATTTTATTTTTCTTCTTGCAGGGACTGTCTTGAAGACTGTCTTTTAGTAGTTTTGATAGCTGTGGCAAAGATCATTTTTTAGCCCTGGACTATGTGCTGATAAGCATAGATGTATCCCTGACCATCCTAAGATATCTTTGCCATTTAAACCCTGCATATTTAAAGAACAGAAAATAAACCCTCAGGAATACTTTCTGATGTCTTTTTAAAATCCTGGCAGCTGTGAGCACTGCCTAATGACCTAATTCTTGGTACTAACTCAAAACCTCTAGCAACAAAGATTGTTGTCCCTGAGAGGTCCAGCATAAAATATTATTCCTCCTTCTTTTCAAATTATGGCTCAATTGTATCAGGACTTCCTGTCATCAAGGAGTGATCATGGAGACTCCTGAGACCTCATGAGGCTTAGGAGTCTTTTCCATTGAATAACCAAGTTGCCCTGGCCAGAACGGAGGGTCTTTGAGAGTTGACAAATGTGACATGAAAGACGAGAAAAGTGACATTCAGCACTGGAGCAGAAGTCCCCCATTGTTACCTCATCCTCAAAATGAGGATTTCTTTTAATTCTTAACATCTGTCAGGGAATGTTGCACTTCTGGAATGACCAGAAGGGTCTGACTCCTCTCTGAGGTAATTGCCAGTCATTTTGGTAATTCACAGTGGATTTAGCCAGATCACTGAATATTCTCTTGGAGAATGTAATGGAATAATTCTTTACAGATCTGTAGATATCTGGCAGCAGCTGTCAGGGATCCTGCTAGATTTCTGTCAAAGGTTTCTACTTGGCGTGCTCTGTCAGAAAGAAAAGATTTGGTTTCCCAGAAGCTGGAGTTCTTGCATTCTCATCCATTGTGTCCTAAGTAGCCATAGAAGGCAACTTGTGTTTCTAGTTGCCAATATGGTAATTAAAACAGAAGATATTGTGATAGGTTAAGTATACACTGTTCACCCTAATTTCCTCTCTGCAGCTACCAGATACTTTTTGTGGCATATGCATAGAAATTTCTCCAAAACTAAACTGAATGTCTCTCTTCCCTGGGAGACCTTTGGGGTGCACTGCTGTGAGTTCAATTAGTGCTAGGGGCAGCCTGCAAGGTGGAGCTGGAAGAAGCATTGCTATCCTAATGGGAAGGTCTTCTTGGCTGTAAAGCTTAGCATCCCTCAGGAATTCAGGTTTTAGAAAATTTGCCTTTCTATAAGAACATTATTCAAATAAAAAATTTATCAAGTCTTTACTGCTTAAAGATTTCTGTACAATCTTTAGATTATTCTATATTGTATCTACTGTCTCTCAGGAAATACAATATTGTAGCTCTGTACGAAAGCTGAGCCTTAGACCAACTTCTGTGTAGAGCAGTAACACACTCAGACTACAGCTGTTAATGTCTCTTACATGGACCTACAACTGTGCTGTAACAAATGCTACAGGACTGGTGCCACAGCCCAGGGGCTCAGGGGCTTCAGACCATAGGACTCACACTGAGAAACCCCATCTCCTGGGGGCTGGTGGGGTCCATCTGTCAGAGAAGGAGAAGAGCATCTTTAGCCATAGGCTTGTCCAGCTGGTGAGGAGGGCTTTAAATTAAAAGGGGAGGAGAACCTCAATCCATCCCACTCTCACCAATGTGATGCCAGTGCCCACAAGTCCAGAGCCTGGAGAGGGATCACAGGTCAGCAGGTGAGCACGAGATGACTGGAATGTTGAAATGGAAGGATATAGACTCTTTAGGAAGAACTGGCAGGGCAGATGAGGAGAAGGTGTCACTCTCTATATCAATGACCAGCTGAAGTGTATGGAGCTCTGCTTGAGGATGGGCCAAGAGCTGACCAAGAGCTTGTGGGTCAGGATTAAAGGGAGAGCAGAGACAGGTGACGTTATAGTGGGGGTCTGCTATAGACTGCCCAACCAGGAAGACTGAGCAGCCTTGCATTCACAAACCCTGTCCACATGGGGGTCTCCTATCACCCTAATATTTGCTGGAGGGACAACACAGCAAGGCGTAAGCAATCCAGGAGATTTCTGGAATGTGTTGATGAAAATGTCCTCTAAGTGACAGAGGAACCAACAAGGAAAGGTGCTATGCTGGACCTTGTTCTCACCAAGAAGGAGGGGCTGGTGGGGAATGGGAATCTCAAGGGCAGCTTTGGCTGCAGTGACTGTGTAATGGTGGAGTTTAAGATCCTTGGGGCAATGAGAAGGGTGCACAGCAGGCTCACTACCTGGGACTTCGGAAGAGCAGACTTTGGCCTCTCCAGGGATCTGCTTGGTAGAGTACGATGGCGCAAAGCCCTGGAGGGAAGAGAGGCCCAAGAGATCCAGTTTATATTCTAGAATCACCTCCTCCGGGCTCAGCAATGATGTATCCCAATAAAGAGGAAGTGAGACAAAAACTCCAGGAGGCCTGTATAGAGGAACAAGGAGCTCCTGGACAAAATCAGACGCAAAAAGCAAGCCTATAGAGGGTGGAAGCAAGGACAGGTAGCCTGTCATAGACTGGTCCAAGCAGCCAGGGATCAGCTTGGGAAAGAAAGGCTAAAGCTCTGATAGAATTAAGTCTGGCCAGGAATGTCAAGGGAAACAGGATCTGCATATTTTAGAGCACCAATGCCAGCAGAATGCAAGACACCACGAAGTATCAGTATTATTATCCAATGTAGGTGGAATTTAGTTAATAGATTAGGATACCTACATGGAGGTCTTGACACGTGAGTAGCAGAGTTTAGAGATGTTCTCTTGATCAGCCAGTAGTTTAGTTCATTTCTCCACACATAGCTAAGGTGACCAGGGGCAGACTGCCTGGCCTCTTGCTGCTGTTCCTAAGCAACTCAAGTTTTCCACCCATGTCTCATCTGCACTAGCTCCCCACAGATGTCCTTCTGTTTCAAGTGGAAGTAGATGGCTGGCTGTGTGTGGAAAAGTGGATTCAGCCTTATTTTCCTATCTCTAGGTAAACTTAATCACTTTCTAAACTCCATTGACAAGATCACAGTTGACTGTAATGAGACACATTTAACACTTAAATTCTATCATTATAGATTTGAACAGGATTCTTCCATTTTAGTAGAGGTGCTATAGGTTTTAAGAGATAGTGGCAAGGGAAGCAGGTTTTTTACTTAAGAATTGGCTTGAAGGGCTGAGCCACAAACCTGTATACCAGAGGGTACAGCCCAGCATGGTACTTGAGCCCTTTCCTCCCTGACTTTATACATGTCAGGATTGAGGGCTTCATGAACCTCTTTTTTCACACCTGAGAGGTCATAAGCCTCTGCCTGTCCCACATGAGCTTGCACTGGTACTTAGGGGTGGGCACACCCTGCCCTTGGGCCACCTCTTCTGTGCTGGAGCACAGGAACCCTCCAGGTCCAGGTGTTCCACCTGCATGGAGAGTCAGAAGGGGCAGAGACACAACAGTTTCGAGGCAGGCAGGCCCCACAGGATGGTATAGCTGAGAGCATAAGGTTATTACTCTGGCAGTACCTACAGCCAGTAAATTTAGTATTCTGAGGAACACAGACACATACAATCTGAGTTCTACGCTGATATACTATGGTATCAATGTATTGTGACCAATAAATTGTACTACAGCACTTGGTCTGAAAACAAATGATAGTGAATACCTTCCTTTCTCTTCTGGGCAGGTATTATTCCACGGCTATGTAAAGTTGCTCCTGCTTGTGCCATAATGATCAGCACATACGAATATGGAAAATCTTTCTTTTCTCATTTAAATGAAAAAATGAATCAACGTCCTTAATTCTCCTTCATCCGATTGTATGAAGTATATGGTGAAAGTTGTGCAAATTTTAATCTGTGAAGATGTTTTCTAGAATTCACAGTGAATTTCTACCATTACATTTGGTAACTAAATACAACTTCATTTTTAACTGTTTCATGAAGGATAAATTAACTTTTTTTATTAAGACTAAGAAAATACACATCACCCTTAAACTACCATTGAAGATTCTGTGACTTCTCTTGCAGCTAAAGAGGAAAAAGAAAGGAAGGAGGAGAAAAAAAAGAATTTAAGCCTGGACAGAGCAATGAAGAATAACGACTGCCACCGTGTTAAATTTTTAGTCTGGATATTTAAAATTATTGTTTAAAAATGTTTTGCGCTTCCAGTTGTATGATATATTTATTTCTCAATATGGAGGTTGATACAGAATGAATTCGATAAATGCTTATTTATTCTTGCTGCTTGATACATGTTTCATTCTGGGCATATTTGTTGTTTGCAGCTCTATATTTTGTGTAAGTGCACATTATAAAACAGCTTCTTTTCTTGTTTATTTTAAATGAAAAATTCCCTATGTCAAAGTGGAAAAAATACTCACGCTCATTAGAAACCAAGAGAGCTTAGTGACTACAGTGATAGGGACTGCAGTGGCCTTTGTTTAAGGTAATACTCTTAAAAAATTAAAGCACATCCAGGCATTGAAGACAACAGCCTGTACAGGTGCTCTGGAGAAACACTCCCTCACATGTTTTTGGGAGGTGCAAGCTGTCACTGCCACAACACTCCCGGGCAGGGCCAAGCCATACACAGGTTTTATGGGATCACCTGTCTTGGAAGGCCAGGTGTGCTGGCACAGACAGGTGGTTCCATGCCTCTTTGACTCAGCCGTGCGTCTCTCTGAAGGGAAGAGCATATTTAATTTGCTGCTGTCGACCACAGTGTGCTGCACACTCATGGTATGAGCAGCTGCAGCTCCTCACTTGCCCATAGGTACTTCAGTTACAGAGCTTCCTCTGTATGATTTTTTTTAAATTATTTTTTAACTACCTTCACTCTACCTCCCTTTTTCCATGCATTTTCAATGAAGGGGTTGAATTTTACTTTTTTGTGTATTTTAACAAAAAAATGTGCTGATGCAAAAGCAACTCAGTATTCAGGTAATTAAGACACTGACATTCAGGTGTGCTTTACCCAAGAAATGGACTTCAGTCCTATCCTACTATGAAGAAGGTACCCCAGCATGTGTTCTGTCTTGGTGAAAATTCATCACACACTGAAAAATACTGCAGTTGTAAAGATGTTAGGTACCGTGTTACAGCATATGGTGCAGGCAAGAGGTGCTGCCAGAGGAGATAATAAACACTGGTCTCCCACTGTGACTTTTGAACATAATTGACAAAATAAGGCCTAAGAGAAAAGAATAACAACAGATTTTGGATGACACTGAATGACTTCCAGTAACAAAACCAGACTTTCCCCATTTTGCAAGAAAAGAATTTGCTATAAGCTCAGTAATACTGTAATTTACTGAATGGTCTTATTTTATCTTGCGTGATTAAAACAAAGACAAAAATTTGTAACTTGTGATGATACAAAATGTTTAATTTACATGCAACCTTTATGGAACATCAAGGCAACAAAACATACAGTTTTGGCATTTTAATTTTTTTTTAAATGATTAATGTCTAGAACTGAGAAAGACACACATAACTGATTTCCCATGCACAAAACCCAGAAACTCAGTGGTGTCTGACTACATAAAAGACTTCAGTTGAATGACACATGAATTTCACACTAGTAGCTCCAAGAAAAGAGCCATCAGTGAACATGACTGAAGATCATGATTATAGCCCCCTCCAAAATACTGATGTAAGGTGAGAAGTGTTTAACAGCAAACAAGACCCATTAAATCACTGTACCTTGATGTAGCTTGTTAACTTGTGGAATCCAGATTCCCTCATTTTATTTATAGTAAAAATGCATCTCTAGTTTACAAATTTATATTTAATAATGTTACTCAACTGCCAGGAAAGAACAGGTGCTTAATGTGATAACAAAAAAAAGGTTACATGAAGTAGTGGGCATTCTGACAGTGTATGACAGGATTTAACTGTCAGTTTATTACAGAGAAATTAACTGGGTGGGCACACGAGGGCTTTAAAGACAAGATCTGGTGGATTTTGCTAAAATGCTCTAAAATTCTGCATTAAAACAGCATCAGTAGTTGTGTACCCTGCCATGGATGCAGTGACCTCTAGCAGCATGGACTAGAGAGTTGAGGATATGTATTTTGAACCTCCTCCAGCTAAATCCAACAGTGCCATTAGTTCCAGAGAAGCCTATACTTACAAAGGCTACATTCCCTGTAGTTCCAGTAAAGGTAAGAATGAATCCTGTTTCTTTCAAGCCCATCCTATGATGACCAGTTTTTAGTAGTAGTGCCAAGATACCATCACAAGAGGCAAATCAACTAAAACTGTACAGAATGTAGTGACATACTGTAAACACCTAAGAGTAAGCAATAATTAAAAATCTGTCCTGTATTGCAGCTACTCATGTAAACAATTTATGAAACTTCTTTGGCACAAAAAAGCATTTTCCCTAGCACTTATAAATACAACATACTTACATGCATTTAACTTTTGTTTAAAAAGTTACTAATCATAGTGTTAAGCATTACCTTGATTAGCAAAATTCATAGATAAGATCGTATCTTACAAAGAATTAAGAATATAGTTTGCAATTAAAAAATTTAGTTGCAAACTTTGAAACTGTAGGGTGATTTGGAAAGTTAGTTACATTTAAAAAATGTGTCCTTTTTCTTTTTTTTCCTATCAATAATTTAAATCAATGGCAAGTAATTTGAGAAAACTGACTTGAGAAGTTCTGCTGTATTATCTTACCAAGAAAAATACCTATTGCACTACTACAGGGATGAGAAAAGTCTTTAACATGGAAATACAGCCATTACTTTGTCTTTGTTTCCCCTTTTTCACTCTCCTTGGGATCTTGCCAATAAACACAGAATTCAAACTTCCCAAGGTGCTAACCCCACTATCCTTAGTCTCTATCTTTCCAGCAAGAAATTTCTCATATAATATTAGGTTATCTGTAACTCAGGTCACTCAAAAGCATTTAGTGAGTTTCCTCACCATTTGAAAATTGCTAAGTATGCTTGATTTATATGATCAAGTTACATTTGTTATTCACATGCAACTTCAAGAGTTTGCAAGAGTGTTTCAGTGTGATTCTTCAGTGCCATGATACTAACAGGAATGCAAAACCTAACACTGAGTCAACTTGAGAAAAGCTGTTGATAGGTTAAATATGCTATTGAGGTCCTACACAACATACACAGATGAAAAGCTGGAATTTTAGGTAAATATTTATTTGCCTATAAAGACTGGCATTAAGGATTCCCTGTCTATTCTGCAAGAGTTGATAGATATTTAAAGCACTGCAGAAAAGTAGTGGCTAGAGCAGGGCCAGGCCAGTGCAAGGAGAAACAGACCTGATGGCAATTTAGTAGGGGGCTGTTTTCCAACTTTCATTTTAAGAATCATTCATAAGCATCGGATTATACATTCTGTACCTGACAAAGAGCTTTAAATAAATCCAGATTAAAACAGAAAATCTGAAAAGTCCTCTGGGGGAAAAAAAGGTGAATGAAAATGGACAGAATTTGTAAATTACACAGGTAACCAGGAAAAGAAAAAGCAGCTTATTTTTTAACTCAGAACTAGCAGTCTTCATTGCAAGTCATTTTATGGAACATAAACCAAATGCATACAACACAAAGCTCTTCCTTCTTATGTGCATCTCAAGATGGTGTTAAGCCTGGACTTGTCATCTCTGTTGTGGGACTTGCAAGATATTCACTTGATTTCAGACTTGTGAGAGACTTGTAGCTTGCTACTGATGTAAGAGAACCACAAAGACCAAGCAAAGATGGAGTGTCTTCCTTCCCTGTTAAGAAAAACAAGAATTAAGCTAATAATTTTTACAGTACAAGATAACAGAAAAAAAAGAAAGAACAGAAAAGGCAGTTTCATCTACACTGTTATGAGTTACATACTACTGCTTCAGCACAGGCATGCTTCATAAATGCCATTGGGAAGACACGTAATTTATGCCACACCTTCCCTGTCCAGGTGGTACAGAGATCCCTACCTGTGCACTACAGGCTGGGCTGTAGTCAGTCTCCTGCAGAGGCAGATCCAGAGGCTCCACTGACTACACAGTGAACTGAAGTTACTAATTCCAGCACCAGTTCATTGTATATAAATTGTCCACTGTATATAAATGGAAGGCAATTGTATATAAAATCCATTGTGTATAAATGGAAGTGACATTACTAATACAATGTCAGCACCAAAGATCTAATTTTAAATCCCACAGAAAGGAGTAGAATTAACTGGATCAGGATCTGTTTCTATCAAAACAAGCATGTTTTGTTTTTTAAACCTTGGTAATTTGAAATGCATTAGGCTCCAACCACTGGAAAACGCCACACAGTGCAGGAGTAGCAGTGCAAACATCTGCCCTGTCATCCAAATACAGCTGACAGCTAACATGAAACATACCCATATGAAACTGCACTGGACAATTTCTCTGTTTATTTTATGTCTTCCCTTCTCAGAATACCTGTTCAACTTACTTTGTGCTAACTCTGCTAATAAATTACATTACAAAGAATTATAGAGTAGTGTGAAAATTTACTATTTGCAATCATTTAGTTAAGACTGCCATACTGAGAGTTAGACCAAAGATACCACAGCAGGATCACTGTGTCTTACAAACTACATTAAAACTTTAGTGCTAATGAACATCACTGATTTAGAAACGAGATAGTATGCTACCTTTAAAGACAGTGTTGAAATCAAAACCTAAACTATTATTACCACTGGTTTTGCCACACTTTAATTTTCAGAAGATAAGACAAAGCATAGCTTCGAGTGAATAACATTGCAAAAAACCAGTTGAAAGTAGATCTGCACAAGAACCCTTTATAATAGCCATGTTTATTCTGTTTCACTTTCTCTAAGCAAACTTGAATTAAATTAGATTTTAAGACTGCTTACAGTGTTTTTAAAAAAATTCTACATTTTTCATCCTTGATATTTTAAACCCAAGAAACTTTAACAGTTATGTAATACTAAGGCTCTGTATTATCAAGTCCATTTAAAGCTTTGATGAGATACAAAAAGGATTTTTTATATTAATTTATGTTCTATGCTGAAAATACTACTATTTCATAAGTCTTCCATCATTTTCTGCTTTTACAATTGCCCACAAGATGGAGCAGCTAAGCTTTGATAAACATACAGATTTTGAAAGGAAATGTGTATGTATATTACACTTACATAAACAGTTCATGTCATGTTCCTCTCTCTATTTTAATGGAAACAGTTAGGCTGCATCTTCACAGATAAATGTTAAATGTAAGATATAAGAATGACAGTGGTAATTGCAAATCCAGTTGCCTTTAATCTTTCTTTTAAGAACCAAAATGAAAGCATTTATTACAGCAGAAAGATGTCAGAAGATCCTCCTTGTAACAGAGCCAACTGGTTCTGTGATGGCAAAAGAAGATATGCAACATACTTGAAGCTTAGCTTTAAACACAGCACAAAGTCTTATACTTACTGGGGGAGTGGGGTGGGTATCTTCATAAATCCAAAATTATTTGAAGCAGAGTCCTTAGGGGTTTCCCCACAGACTCTGAAACACTTTGCATAACAATGAAAAATATGCTTTTCAATGTATATTTTCTTCACACTGAAAACTCATCTCACAGTGACTGAAGTTCAGAGCTATGAAGAACAAAATTAAAGGAAGCCACTGGACTGGCTCTGTACCTTCATTTAACATGTTCATTCCATCCTGCTTCCCATCCTGTGAGTGACCTGGATCCAGAGAAGATTGAGAAAGACTAACATCTGCTGAAAGCTGGTCCAGACTTTGAAAACTTTTCCTGCAAAGCAATTAATATGTAATAGCAACACATTTAAAGGTATAACTAGATATCTTCAACACTTAAAACATTTTCTAGAAAAACCCAGGCAGTTAATCTTTCTTCTCTTAAAACACTTTTTCATTTGTTTGTTTCCTAAATCAAATGATTGCTTTAGTTTTTTCCTAAAGCAATAGTTCCTTTTTCTCTCTTTCTTTTTTTAAAATTAATCCAAAGGAAGGAAATTTTTGTGGTAAGCAAGAGAAATTGATTTTATTTACCAGTTGATCATTGTACATTGTAACAGGATTGTACACTGTACATTGACAGGATATGATTCAGAGTGTGCTGAGGGAAGTACATAATTTTCAGTTTCTCTGTTCCTCTAGAGGGGAATCAAAATAAACATTAAACTTACTCATCCCATTGTTGATTGTGCTTTCTATAAAGTAGAGTGTCCAAGGCAACAGCATTAACATCCAGAGCTCCTGGGGAAGGCCACTGATTGGTGAGGTGAGTAGTTAATTCTTGTCTTGATCTCAAGTCATTATTCTTTAGCACAGTTCTGTGAATACAAAAAACAGTAAACCCCAGTCTATTAAAGGCAATTCCTTAAGGTACAGAAAAAAAAACCAGGACAAATAGTCCTGACAAAGTTGAGCATAGAATTATCATGGTTGGAAGAGACCTCAAGATCATCCAGTCTAACCATACACCCAGCACTACCAATGTAACCCCTAAACCACATCACCCAGCACAACATCCAGACACTTCGCCTCTTGAACATTCAGGGATGGTGACTCCACCACCTCCCCAGGCAACCTATTCCTATGCCTGACCATGCGTGAAAAGTTTTTTCTACTATCTAATCTGAATCATCCTTGTCTCAGGTTAGGGCCATTTCCTTTTGTCCTCCCACTGCAGGCATGGCAGAAGAGACCAGCCCCCAGCTCGCTACAACCTCCTTTCAGTTTGTAGAGAGCCATGAAGTGCCCCCTGAGCCTCCTCTTCTCAAGACTAAACAAACCCAGCTTCCTCAGCTGTTCCTCATAAGACATATTTTCTAGACCCTTCACAAGCCTTGTTGCCTTTCTCTGGACATGCTCCAGCACCTCAATGTCCTTTTTAAAAGTGAGGGGCCCAAAACTGAACGCAGTACTTGAGGTACGGCCTCACCAGTGCCGACTACAGCACCATCACTTCTCTAGTCCTACTGGCCACAATATTCCCGATACAGGCCAGGATGCCATTTGCCTTCTTGGCCACCTGGGCACACTGCTGGCTCATATTGAGCCAGCTGTGGACCAACTCCCCAAAGTCCCTTTCTGCTGAACAGCTCTCAAGCCATTCCTCCCTGAGCCTGTAGTGCTGCACAGGGTTGTTGTGACTCAAGTGCAGGACCTGGCACTTGGTCTTGTTGAACCTCATGCAGTTGCCCTTAGCCCACAGATTGAGTCTGTCCAGATGCCACTGCAGAACCTTCCTACCCTCAAGCAGATCTACACTCCCACCCAACTTAGTGTCATCTGCAAATTTACTGAGGGTGCACTCAATCCCCTTGTTCACATCATCAATAAAGATGTTAAACAGGACTGGCCCCAAAGCTGAGCCCTGGGGAAAACTGAGCTAGCAACCAGACAGATGTTCTACTTTGAGGGACCAACAGACTGCAATTTTCATAAAGCACCTTAAACTGTTCATTTTTCTTAGGGGAAGCAATTTAGAAACTATTGAGACGTATTTATGCACAGAAAAAAAAGTTGAAATTAGAATCCTTCTGCAAAAGCAACAAAGAAAAAGCAACCGCAGGCAAATGATTCTTTCTGCCAGTATAATGGTAATTACAGCCCAATTATTTTGCAAACCCACTATGAGGAAGTGATTTTGTCGCGCGCCCCCCCGATTTTTTTTGTAGTTTGAACACCTCCCACTGTCCCCTTCAATACTTTTGAATGAGTCAGCCGAAATCCAGATATGTTAATTCCATTATATACTTCCAGGCAAAATATAATACATAGTTATTCTGTTTTCTACCACCCTACAGATTCTAGTAACTTATGTCTGTAACTGACAGAAAAAGTATAAATTGAATACCTTACATGTTCGAATTAGTTTTGCCTCATATTCCCATAAAGCAAATCAGTTTTCTACAATTCTGAAAATGAGGAAGCTAAAATGCCAACATTAGAAATCAGAAATCACATGCCAAAAGTCATATAGAAATAAGGAAAGTACATAGTTTCTCAGGCTCCAAGACAGGATCGGCCCTTCTTCAATAGTAAAAGGCAACGTCCAGCCTACCCTTATATTGCTGTAGAATTACTAGAAACAAAAGTAATAGTGCTTGTTAACCCATAAATTCTCCAATCCACAAAATACTAGACAATAGTAAAATGCTGCTCTACAACAAGTTTGACTATCTCTGGCCTGAAGCAAAAAGCTAATCTCCATACCAAATGTACTCAAAAGTTCAAAGCCAAATGCCATGTTGTTATCTGAAATGCCAAACTGCACAGCAAATTGAATAACTATTCATGGTTCACATACATTTATGTGAATTCTCAAATAACATTGTCAACAGGTCTATTTTTACCACAAAGTTGTTATTCTGGTGCTTTCTGAACTGTTTAGACAGGAACCTCAATAAGGGCACATAACACTGCCCAAAGAGCCAAAATTTCTCACAAAGTAAGACAATAGTGAGCTCAGTGAAGAATTTTTAGCAGCTGAGTTTGAGAGTGGAGACAGTTGCACAGTAATATTGCACGAGAAGGGGGTGAAGCACCACAGTGAATAAAACTAGTTTCAAGAAACTTTTCACAAGATGACTAATTCCCCCAGCATTCATAGAATTAAACAATCAACTTTTCTACCCAGAGGTCTCCCTCCTCACCCTCCTCTCTTTAAGGGGTCTACAGGAATAAACACTTTGCTAACCCAAAGCTCTCAATAATTTCAAATATCTTGTATGGTATTCCCTTCTCTATGTAATAACCCTAATTCCATGGGGACATTGAGCATTAAACAAGTCTGTTACAGGTTTGTTGATTTAAGGAAACTGAAACAGAGAGAGAGCAAATTCTCATGTGGCTTGCTCGGTACAATACATCACCTCCTTATTCAGAAGGACAGCTTGCATGCTTTCATAGAAGCTTCTCATAACAACACACAATTTATATGAGTCACTATGCCCACAATGCCTAAATGCAAATTCACACACACGTAACACATAGAAGTAAATTCCCATTTGGACAATTCCTGTATGTTATCACCACACAACACACATTTACAGGCAAGTTGCTAATAGTGGAATTTTTGCATTCTATGTGGGTTTCTATATTGAGGCCTTCCCCACAAATCGTTATCCTATAGTAACCTGAAATTTCACCCTTTCTGCATCTTGAACAAAGAAATTCTGAAGACTCACCAAACTGCTCCAGGGATTTTAGCATAACAATTTTAAAAGATAGTTCCAGTAGATCACTTCTTAAACCACTCCACCATGTTCAGGAAGAAAACCAGGCGTCAAGTAGGATACATAACTAACTATTCTCCTCCTAAAACTGTCATTTTGAATTTTTAAAATTATGTAAAAATAGATTTGAATACAAAAAATCAGTCCAAACTGATATATAAAATAGTAGTATAGACATTAGAAAGTTAGACAAAATATTTACAGCAGGTGATATTAGTTACCACCTATTTTTTCAGCTTTCGAGATTATTTAGCTTTTTGCTCTTTTGCAGCCATTTTTCAAGTATCACGAGATTCTGCTGCAGCAGAGTCCTTATAAAGGCACTGTCTGCAAACAGCAATTCTCTTGATAATACGCAAAAACTGGTACTGCCTTTGTTTAACCAGACTTACTTGAAGAGTCAAACTGCACAGAATCATAGAACCATTTAGATTGGAAAAGACCTTTAAGATCACTGAGTCCAACCCTAAACCTAACACTGCCAAGTCCACCACTACACCATGTCCTTAAAGTGCCATGTCTAAACAGCATACATAATCTTCAAACTCAATCACCATAACGCAAAAATGATCCTGCTACAAATATTCAAAAACAGGAAGAGAAAAAGAATGGATACAAAAGCATTTACTATAGAAAGGAGTTAAAAAGGAAGCAAATATGAACAAGTTTTAATGAAAAAAGCATACAAATTTCAGAACATACAATGTGAAAAAATGCTGCATAAGATTATCGAGTGCTGTCCTGCTCTTGTTCAGACAAGAGAAGAAGTTTCTAGATGTTAAGAGCTCTCAAAGGACAACAATTTATTTTATTCAAGGCAGACAATTTCCACAGTAGCACTCCTGTTCCCCAGAACACAAACACCGTAACCAGTGCTGGCCAGATCAGGGCAGAGACGCTACAGGGTTTGAAGCAGGACTTTTCCTCATCACCAGGAGTGTAATGAAGACTCTGAGCTTTCCTCTCAATGTTTACTGTCAGGCAATATTACTATGGAAATACACAAACAATATTACTATTGAAACATTTATCTGCTTGTATAGCAAATAAGTCTGGCATATAAAAGCTTTCAGAAGAAAATTAAAGTCATGACAGAGCAAAAGTAAGAAGTGAAGAAATGGTGGAGAGGTACAAATGGCAAATAGATATTTGTGGAATTTACAAGTTTCAAAAAATATTCGAGAATAAAATGCAAAATCAGTGTTTTCTGTTTTTTTAAAAAAAAAAGAAACAAAAAAGAGGAACTGCTGAACTCTTTGGGCCTTAACTGGGAAATATTTCCAGTGTTACTGAAAGGTCACATAAAATTAATGTAATGTAATGTATGAACTTCTGTATAAAATGCTGGTCTGTAGTAACACATACTGAACTGGAATGGCCTATGTACACACAGATTTTTTTCTACCACTTCTGTTTCTAAGAACGAGCCACTGGCAAGAAACACGAACTCAAACCCAGAATGACCTGAACACCCATAGACCAAGACTCAAAGCCAAGATTTTACTGTTCAACTTATAACTTACATGGAACAAAATCCATAATACATCATAAGAATAACACTGAAGATCACAAGTATGTAGTTCTATTTTTAAATACAATTCAATAAAATATTGTTCTCTTGGGTTTGTAGCTGTGAGGATTTGAAGATGATGCAAGATAAGGTTTGTAGACAATATGTTAATCCATTTAATACAAGAGTAAAAGCAAGGACATTCCAAAAAGAGAAGAGGAGAAGTAAGAGAAACAAAAGGATTTACTAAAGAGAAAAGTTAAAAAATAAGGAGACACGATCAAGTCTGAATGAAAACAAGCATATACAACAAGCTGTTAACTCCTTTTCTTCAGACTGGAAAAAAACCAGTGGCTAAAAGTAGTATATCTCAGGAAGGCAGTTGCTACATGGAGAACACAGTGGATCTTAATAAGAGATTGTATGATTATTTTTTTTGAATGAAAGAAAGGCAGTGAGATGTGGCTGAACAGGGCATCCTGAACTAACACGGTGAGACTGGGGAGTGCAGAAAAATTTTGTGCAAAGTAGGAAGAATATGTAAGAATTTATTATGAAAGCAGAGGTGTTAAACTGATTCATAGTACATTCCCTAATCTAGGCATGAAAAAATTCTTGAATGTTTGAGAGCCTGTGAACTTCCCCTCCCTCATCCAACTAACTGATATCTTCCCTGCCTACAGTTATTTCCATCTCTTTATAATCACACTGACAAAAAGTGATTGTTTTATAATCTGCAGAAAGAAAACAGTTATGCCTCAAGTAGTCCTTACCCCAATGAACAATTCTGTAAGATAATTTCATACAGTGTTTCAAGTTCTGAAAAACACTAAAAAAAAAAAGAAACAGTGAAGAGATAGCAGGCAGAGAAAAAATACTCAGCAACATCCAAAACATCAGTCTCTTATCAACATTACTCTCATACTGAATACAAAACACAGCACTAGAAAGAAAATTAACTCTATCCCAGCTGAGACCAGGACATTGCTTTTAAAATGACCAAATATCCTTTGCATTACTTCACAGCACAGATTTTTCCATAATGCATATATATAAGAGAAGTATAATATACAAAGTCTTGCCATGTTAGCCCTGGATACCCTATTTAAGTTACGACGTTTGAATTGTGGTGGGGCTTTTTAATGTCTGAAAAAAAGAAAAACTCCATAAAAATTCAAAATACTACTGCAAGTAATAATTTGTTCAGCAAAACAATCAGCAAAAGAGATGAGAACATCATCTTAATACTAGAATACATGATTAAAAACTAACAAATATTTGGCTTACATTTGTATTTTTGTTCTCTAAATCAGGAACCACTATTTAAATTAAGCTCCTTTTCGAAAACAAAGAAAAGTAAAAACATCCTGCTAATGAATTCCTGAGAATACTTATGAGTCATTAACTAATCAATACTAACGTACTCCCAAGTTGGAACTAAGTGTCTGCAGATACATATGCTCCCTCCAGGCCTGTAAATTTACCACTTTTATTCAAGAATAACAGAAGCAGGCAGAGCATTCATCAGGTTTACACAGCTATTCCCAAAAAAGTCTCTGCATGTTTTTGACTTTCAGTTATTTAATAATGTATTTAAGAAGCTGGGAAATGTGAGATTAGTGAGGTCTTCCAATAAACATCCTTCTCCTCTAGTGTTCACTGACCCTTTCTTTGTCAGGTACTCTCCACAATATTTACTTGTAGATTTCTTCAACTTCTATTATTTTGAGCTGTTTACATAAGGATTCATTATTTTGAAATTATTTCTTAAACACGTGCAGGTTATATTTTTGTAAGGTACACACATAAAATGCTACTGACAAATTACTGCTCATTTCCATCCCTGCCGCCTTTTCAGTTTTGGTACAATCAAGTAAGGAGTCACTCTGAAAATGGATCATCAAAATTATCTATTTTAAAATTTTTTTTGAAGAAGCTTTTGTGGTTTTTTTTTGTTTGAGTTTTTGTGGTTTGTTGTTGTTGTTGTTTTGGTTTTTTGTTTGTTTTTTAATTTAATTCCCAAGGTAACCCCACAAACTCTTTGCACTAGCATTGTTCTGAGAGGCACGTAGCCTCTCAAAAGATTAAGAAATTACTCCTTTGAATTAACACATCTAAGATTTCTGCATTTTGAAAGTGTGACCTGACTTACATTTCAGTGAGGGATGAGGACAAAAGACAACCTGTATGGCATAAAATGTCACTAAATTGTAACTATATTACCTGGGAATTAAAAAATAAATAAGTAAATAAAATTTAATCTCGAGTTTAGTCCAAGCTAATATAGAACAGCCTTATCTGGGTAACCACACAGAATTTCTGGTCTCATTTCAGCTAGACTGGATTTCTAACTTCCCCTGGGTCAAATCCAGATTCACACCATTGGAAGTCTATTCAGCAAGACCCATTTACACAGATTTTTCTGTTTGTTTAATAAACCAAAAGTCAGTTCTGTTTCCAATTATGCCTATGAAAAACCAGTAATTTCTTACCTGCAAGTTTAATTTCTCCAAATCCAGAAAATGCCAGTCCAGTTGGCAATTTGCCCTCCTACCAGCAGATGAAGACAGGAAATAAACCAAACAGACTAATTCCCTAAGAAAGGGAATTATATCAGATGAGTGCTCCAGTTCAAGAACTTCCTGAGTAGTGAAAAGTAAAAGTAAAAATAAAAGCTTAAAAAAAATAAAAACATTTGAATAAGAAAGAACAAACTTTAAAAACCTTTATTTAGGACAGGAAATATGGAATGCAAACTCAAATTGATAGCATACATGAACATAACCAAAATCTGTAAGAGCAACTCTAAAATAAAAGGGAACTCCCAAACTGTCAGTACTGTAGCACGACAGTGAGCTGTCTGGACTGGTATATCATTGGACTTTGAGAAATTAGATCAGCAGGTATGAAAACAGGTTACTTACCAGTAGATTTTGATGCTGCAACATATCACCTCTCTCAGGTTTGTGCCTTGTGCACAGACACAGCATTCCCCAAATTAGATGCCAGAGCAGTTAGATCCCAGCAGACTTTTTAAAGGCAGCTGCTGCAGTGAAAAAAACCAGGAATGTCCTACCACAACACGTTTTCTTACTCTTTCTAACTGACCAACAGATCTTAGTGTGTCACAGCAATGGTACAAGTTGTGAACAGAAACCCTCAAAGATTCTTCAGCATTTTTTAGTCCTCCTTTATCGTCTCAGAGATCATGAAATATATCCTCCACTAATAAAAATTAGTTATCAATTTTATACAGCCTTCAATCTTTTTGACCTTTAGATAACTTGTATAAGTTTATATTGGTAGAAATACCAGCAGCTTGACTCTTTAGTTCTAGCATAATTACAGTGGAGTCTCTGTTTCAGAATACAGACAATAATTTGAGGTATAATTTGGATAAGGACATTCTGAAAAGTTATGATGTTGCATGATTGCATAAGAACATCGCAATGACAAACAGAAAAGGCACCAGTCTATATCTCAACCACTTGCTATCCAAAAAGGAAGGCAGTTCCTGCTCAATAATCAGGTAACACGCTACACTGTATTTGCTTGGTTATAACTTCAGACATCTCACTTTTTCTATTCTAAGCCTTTCTAAAACTCCTTTAGACTGTGTTTTATTTTAGTAAAATACTGAAAAACACAAGACACAAAGTTGTAGCCTTAAAACTAGAAAGACAAGTTGTAACCTAAATTTACAAATATCCATAATTTTTAAAAAACTTAAACATTTCTGCCACTGCGTGTCCATGTACACTGAACTGTAACTCACCTTTACTTCGGTCAAACTACTTGTATTTTAGAGCAACTTTTACTTTGTTTTGAAAGTATAGAATGGATCTGATATATTTTTTTTGACTGGATGAAAGTTAATTCCCAATATGATTTATTCAAACAAATAAATCTAGTAAAATAAAATTGAAATTTAGGATAATTTAAATATCAGTTTCTTTCATCTGGATAATCTCAGAGAGACTCCTTCAATATATTAATGACAAAGAATTATGCCTGTAAATACAGAACTACACTCTCCTCACCATTTTAACTTGGTACTGTTCTTCCATCCCTTCAAAAACTGATATTTTTACTATTTGTCATTTAAAGCCCATTTAGTTTGGTATTGAACTTTATGTAACTTGCATTAAGAAGAATATTAGAATATTAGAAGAATGTAAAAATAACCCTTGTTCAACTTATCTCCTTTATGTATAAGCACTATGAAATGCTTGTTTTTCTCATCAATATCTTCTGGAATATTGAAGCAAATCTACAGTAAATAAGTTTGAGTGTTAAAAAACAAAGCACAAAAACCTATGACTCTCAGAAGCAAATGGTAATGCAAGTTTATTTATATAAATGGGTAAAGCACAAAGAGATCAAATTGAGTCTCTATGACCATACTCCAGCAGTTAACGATTATGCACCATGATGGACTAACCATATGTTTTAGATGATGTTTTCTATCCCCTCCATTTGCAATATCAAGTTATTTAAACCCTTTTATGAAATCAAAACCTTCACCTGTTCCAGACATAATTCTCTTTGTGGAATTAAAAGAGGAAGACATCGATGTTTGTTGTATTACTATGCCAAAGCAAGTATTCTTTTCTGCCACAGTTCAGGTAAGTTCATGTAAGTTCAGGTATATTAACAGAGGAAGAAACTCCATGATCCACACAATACACTTTCCTACTGCGAATGCACATCATTTGCAACTGCATTGCATTGAGGGCCTCAGAGGTTCAATACTTGTCATTATTACTATTTTGAAAGGCCCTGCTCCCAACCTTATCATTTGACATTGGATAAATATTCTGGAATTTTGAATGCATGAAGTGCTAATGTCCAAGTAACTTATTTAAAGCCTTCTTGCTTGCTACTTCTATGCAATGCCTTTATCCACAGAAGTGTAGCTATGGGAGAAAAAAGAAAGGATGCCACTGTAAAAAAAGATTTTAGTATTACACAGTAGAGACTCATAGAAGGGGACACGTTGCCCTGCTAATCTCATTAAGCACGCAAAATGATGAAAAAAAAAGTTCCTATGGGTCTCTAACTCACCAAGGGGGCTGGGGGTGGAGAGGGGCAGAAGAGAGACTCCTCACAAAAATGAGTATTTTTCCCTTTGGAGTCAGACAACATTTTGATATACATATACCAACACATCTTATCCTTGAAGACACCAACAGCTTCAAAACCTTTAAGCTTTTTTAACATTTTAAGGTTTATTTTAATATAGACATTTTAAACCTCCTTTTTAAAAGTTCTGAGAGAGATACTAAAATACTAAAAATTAAACCCTCCCTTATCTGCTGCATCTTGCAGAGTAAGTCCTTTCCTTCAGGCTGCTATCAACCCAGAAACTTTTGGCTTCCTGCTGCGCAGTAAACCCATGTGGGTTCTAAGAATAGCATATCCTTTGTCATGTTGGAGGCTTGATTGCAAATTTGTTTAATTCTGCAGTGTTCTGTGCCTTGCCCTGTATGCTCCACTCTGAATTGCAGGAGTCTGTCTGTCCATGTACTACACCCAGCTGAACTTTCCTAGTTATATTTTCAAGCAAAAAGGAAACACCCATGTCTTCTTGGATTTCCACCTCACTGAAAACAGAACTTCCCATCTTTCTGTGTACTACACCTTTGTAAAACAGAACAGGATTACAATATTGCAGCAAACTTCAAAAGAAAAAATTACACAAAACCAAAATCCCAAACACTGCCTAAACAAAAGTTTTAACATCTGTCAGAATATGTAGTATTTTTTCTATGCTGTGAAAAAAAAAATACAGATTGAAAAAAGAAGGACCTGAAAACAGACTGAAATACTAAGGATTTCTAACTGCTGCTGCCAACTTGAGGGAGACAGAGGACAGACAGGAAGCATTAAAAATAAGAGCATGGCTCATGTGAATTAGCCTTTGATAGCAGGATCCATGAAAGCTTTAAAAGGAAAGAAGGATTAGCATTCTCAGTTTTCATATTCTAGGAAAGAAATTTGCCAAGAAGATCAAAGATTAAAATTTAATCTCCTACTCCCTTTCAGTGAGAAAATAAAGTAGCTACAACAAATTGGATTTACTGTACTTAAGCAGTTCAGGAATTCAGTTGCTTAAAAAAACCAGTAAGTCTTAAAAGAGGACCATGTGAAATGAAGGTAAGAGTGCTAAAAAATTGATCCAGCTTTCCCATTTCTGCAGATGATTTAGTTTTTGAGCTAGGATTACAAAGCCAGGCAACTAACATTTAAGTTTTACTCACAAGGAGACACAAAATAGGCTAAATTTCAAAGCCTTAACTCAGACCCTTCTGCTTCCATTTCCTACCTCTGCTTTGTCCCTGACAGCAGAGCTATTGCCTACATCTTCTACAGCTTTGCACCTTCATCTGTGAACCTCCCCTGCCTGCTCTCAGAGAGAGTAGTTGTGGCAGCACTCTACAAGCTCTAGAGCATTTTCAAATAGAACCCTGACAAAGCAAGGAAAAGCACAGATGGAATTTTCATAAGCAGATTTTTTAATGAAATGGGGCATGACCAATCACTGAAAAGAAATCATCTTTGCTACAAAGAATATAGTAAATCTTCCTTTATGTACTCCATAACAGACCTGGGAGGACATGGTCTGTCTGAAACTGAAAAGGTCATTTTGCCTGAACTTAAACATATGAATTTACTCTGCATGTCATATGTCTCACAGAACTATTGTGCTCCATCCAGGTGCTGCTGAGAATCAGCTGATGGACCTTTCTGAAAGGCAAGATGCCATTACCCTGAGCTCCCTGCAGTGTTAACAAAGGGGAAAAGAGGTGTGAGGACAGAGTACTCAAACAGTCAGTGCCTGGAAAAGAGCACAGTGTGTGAGAGGCTGTGTACTTCTCAGGGGTGAAAGCATACACAGAACACTTATTGTAATTCAAGTGTTACCGAAAGAAACCAGTCTCTCAAGATTGCAAGTACACTGTCATTTCCTGCCTCCACAAAGACATCTACATTATCCAGATAGAAATGGCAGTATTGCTGGATATTAAACTATTAAGAATTATTAATATTAAAATATTAAGCTATTTTAAGGTATTAAGAATGGATTACAAGCACAGTTTGGACCTTGAAAAGACTAATTCTGAAGCAACACCAAGACAAACTAAATAAACCTATCTTTAAGATTTGTTAACGCATTAAAAAAATTCTTAGTTTTCCTTAAAGGTTTAATTCAATATATGACATGAGTACCCCTACAATTAAATTTGATGTGTATCTGTGCCATAACCAGTGACAGAATTCCAAACTTAGAACAGTTTTCCTGATTTTTCTTCCCTCCACGTGCCCCTCCACGAAACACCAGAACAAGATACGGATATAGGAAGAAACAGCAAAGGGGGTTAAAAAAGAGAGTGATATAAAATGTAGCATAATCACTGAATCTAAGAAATGGATTTTCCATACATGTGATAAATAAAAAAAATAAAAAAAAAGGAAAAACAGCAGCTGCTACAAAGGGCTGTCCTATCTTACATCAGCCACACCAGCCTGAAAACAAACCCTAAGAAATCATCTAGGAGGAAACCTACGTTGATAAACATTATGCAAATCACTATTTTAACATACAAATATCTTTTTTAAGATATATTTTAACAAATATCCCAGCAGGAAAAAAAATTTAAAGCATTTTAATTTGATGGTTTTCTCATTTTGTATACAATGTCTTCCCTTTTCCTTTCACTTTTTTAAAAAGATGGTCTATGCTAAAGTGATCAGCTTTTATAACATTAGTGAGTCACCATGCAGGAGATGAGTCATTATTCTGGAAACTGATGGAATCTCTCTTGTAATCATCAATAGTTAACATATATGAATATCAATTTCAGATGCAGAATCTGAACTTTAAAGTAACAGATATCAGCAGAGTTTGTCTTAACACAGGTAGTGTGTTAGTCAAAAGTAAGACTAAGAATCAACCAAAGGGGGAAAAAAGCCTCTTTAAGATGAGCTCAAGAGTTTTAATACAAGGATATTGTGGGCAAATGGTCCCAGATTTTGCCCAGTCACATCTCTGACTGAACTAACTAGTCCTTCAATGCAGCGGCCTCCAAAGTGAGGTGCGAAAGACAACCCTTTGGGGTATTGGAAGAAAATACTTTTTGTACTGTTAATAAATTTTTAAAAATACAAAATAGTTTTTATTTAATCTTTATCTCATACTTTCAAATTTCTATTTTTGTGTATGTTTAAAAATTTAAATAATGTATTAGCAAAGTAGTACATTTATATAATTCATAAATATATCTACATTGTGGGGGTGCTTAGAATTTTTTTACTGATTGGGTGTGCAATCAAATGTCTCTCTGCTTCAAGAGACATTCAACATTTCTTTGCAGGATCATAGAGGAGGAAGGCATGTCTGCCTCTGTGAGCTTGAATATTCCAGAATACAGTTCCTTGATTATTTGGGATCCCTTTCCCATCACATTTTGAATGGTACAGAATTTTTTCTTCAGCTAGACATGCCATGGATCACAGGCTTCTCTTGGCTGTCCTCCTGTGAGCTATTAATTTTAAGCATTTTAAGCCCTTAAGAACTGCCTAACTCTCACTGTAAAAATACACTATTTTTAAAGAAGAGTGGAGCCAAAAGCACTGTTCTATAATGTTCAGTTACAACAAGTCCTAGCCAAAAACACATCCCAGTGATGCCTTCTGAAGAAAGCAGATGAAGGCCATAAGTGCCTCATCATTACTCTAACTCACATCTGTCACTAGGCAATCACTTCATCTGCAGATGCTGAAAGGGTGGTAAAAGACCAAGCTGTTCTGAGAATAGAACAGAACAGTTCCTGTAGGAAGAGATTTAAAATTATGATCTAGCCCAACTCTCTGATCACTTCAAGGCTGATTAAAAGTTAAAGCATATTATTAATAGCATAGACCAAAGGCCTCTTGAACATTGACAGGCTGGGGGCATCGTTCACCTCTCTAGGAAGCCTGTTCCAGTGTTTAACCTCCCTCCAAGTACAGAAATGTTTCCTAATGTCCGGCCTGAACCTCCTCATTGATCAGCTCTGCATTAGTTTAAATGTGTTGTACTGATGATCAGGTTGTCCACTGCAGATTCACTTTGCTAACTTGATTTACAAAGAGAGAGCTCCAAACCACAGATGGATGGGCATATTACTAAGAAATCCAATTAAGCTGAAAGACAAAAAAAAAAGTTACTCTTTTGTGAATAATTAATCTGATAAATTTTCAGCTTCTCTATTTTCCAGATATTGGTATACATGAACTCTGTAAAATAGCTCGTAACTAAACTGAAAATTGTGTTCTTCATTGTAGGTTGGATACTCAAGACAAAGTTAAGAATACAGAAAACTGTGGAACACTAAGCATAGCAGCTGTAAAAGAAAATTAACTGCCAAGTTTCTCCAATCTCCTATCCTCATATTTATTTCACACTTTACAGCAAACTGCCTTATTAAACATGCATATGGAAAAATGTCTCTGGAGGAAATTTTTAACCAGAAGGCCTTGTTTATCTGGTGTTTGTCTGTTGATTCTGTCTTATCTGGTTTCCAAGTCAGCAACAATAACAACCTATATTGTCAAAAGAGTCAGATCTCTATTCCTTACCTCACACTTTTTTTCTTTCTGGGTGAGGCAGAAATAGAGAGAGACTCAGATTCTGCCCAAACCCATTGAGAATATACGTAAAACATTTTGACTTGCATGCCTGCGAAACAGCCTTTTGGAAACATTGACAAATTCTTATGCAACAGAAGTCTGAAGCCTCAGAACTTGTTACCTCAGAAACAACAGCCAGTGGAATAGAAAAGCATCATTAAAAAGAAAATATAGAATGTTTATTTATAATAGTTTCAATTATACAGCAAATGATCCTAAATCAGATCTCAAAGTGTTTTACAAACAGTAATGCAGTATGCCTTGGGCAGAATTACAGTCCCAAACTTGCTCTTACCTGCTTATAAAGAATTCAAACAGATTACAGCATACATTCACTGCTTCAAAATGCTACTAATGGTAGGAGAGCAAAACACTCAGATGTGGAATTACATTAACATCATTCTAAAATGGCTGGACCATAAAAAGCAACTGGTTGAAACTCATGCCTCATTACAGATACATTAGTGATACAACACATTCTGCTGCCACGTCACCCTTGGTCAGAATAAAAAACCAACAAACAAACAAAACAAAACAAAAACCTAAAAGGAAAATTACTAATTACAAATATGATTAAAATACGTTAATTATGATGTTGACCATTAGAAACCTGCTAGGAATACTTCTTCCCTTCCCTCATCTGACAGGCACACTACACTAACAGCAATAAAAATGCAAAATTATACCTCTCCAAATACCTAGTGTAGTTCAGACTCCTGACTGCAGAGTCTCATAAACAGCTATACAAAAACACACTGTCAAGATACAATAGAAACTATTCCACAGTTTGAGCCTTTACATAAGAAAGCCAGCAAAAAAAATCAAACTCTAAAGACTGAGATCTTTAGAACAGTCTGATTGCATATATCTCAGCTAAAAATTAACAGCAGGTATGAACATTCAAAATTTCCCGTACCAGAGTAGGTTTAAATGAGCTCACACCTCCCCCAAATAACCAAGGATGCCAAAGCAGCATAACATGAATCATAAGGCATATCAGTAAGTTCAGAAAACAACTTAAGAACAGGTATCTCTCAAAAACTTATAGGCAATCGGGGAGGGGGGGGAGGGGGAAAGAAACTCAGAAAAAATCTTTTTTCTTCTTCCATTCTAAAACTGGCATAAATAAAATGCAAATTCTGTATTCCTTTAGATTTTCATAAAATGCATTTCAAGCACTGCCAATAAAATGATCTATCACAAGAAAGAGCAGAAGAAAAAAATCATCTTTGTTTACAAGCTAAATACTTTTTACTGCATAGAAAAGACCCTTCTGGATGGTGTGTCTTTATATTCTCTTTATCCTGGACTGTTTCAAAAATCACAGATGACTACCATGTTACTTTAGGGCTCAGACACCTAAAAATTACTCCAGATATAAGGTAAAATAACTTATCTTGTATTTCTTATGAACAGAACAGAACATTCACTTGCTGCAGGTGCATACCATAGCAGTCTCATGGCAACTTATCACCAGACAGTGAGACCCATCTATCTGGGTCTTTAAACGTAGAATCATGGAATGCTCTGGGTTGGAAGGGACCTTAAAGGTCATCCTGCTTGAAGCTCCCTAGAGCACACCTTCCACTAGACCAGGTTGCTCAGAGCTTCATCCAGTGTGGGAGTGTCTCTGCAAAAGCAGAGTACCTCCCTAACAGCCAACATGCAGGGCTGAGAGGATAAATCATGTAAGAATCATAAGATATTCAAATATTTATCATATTAGTAGCCACAAATGCTATTAAAAATAGGCCTTCTACTGTTGTTTTAGCATTTTGCCTTGCATTAAAGAAAAGGTGACTAGCAAACTGTTTTACCAGTTTGAATATTTTTAGGACTGCCAGATGAACTTCTAATGTGTCTGAGCCACACACAAATAAATTAGAATCTAAACAATGAAAATAAGTATTTTTCTTTTATCCCCTCTTGCCTAACATTTAAAAATTAGTGTTCAAAAGGAAGCTGCTTTCAATATTTTTTAGGGGTAGCCTTAAAGCTGGAAGTAATAAAATATAAAGAACAGTTCAAAAAAAGGTGTTAAAAATTTAAGCAAGTTTACTGTAAGCTATTTCAGATCTAAAAAAAAAATTAAATATTTAATTAATTAAATATTTAATAAGACAGAATTATTCTGTCTTATACCACTGAAGTTTTCAGAGAGCCACTTCAAATAAAAGACTTTTTAGTTAAAAAAATAAAAAAAAGCTAAAATACATCAATTTCCTTAAGAAGTTTGTCTCATTTCCACAGGACCAGAAGCCCTTTTACTGTATACTTAACAAAGCTAGATAATTTAAATAATACTGCTCTAACAATGTTTCTTCATTATACTAACTTACAACTGGTCTTGCAGCTCCACAATGATATATTCCAGCTGCTCCTTCTCCATTTTATGGGCTAGATCCATATCTTCAATTCTTTGTAACAGCAGTTTATTCTGTGAGACAGATTCAGATAGTTGGTTTTCTCTGAGTCGTACCAATTCTTCAAGATAACCCTGGAAATGTAAGTTGTTAGAAAACTTTAAAGAGCTATCAAAAAAACTTCCTTATGTATGTTCACATTTTCTGGTTTATGATATATATGGTTTTACTTGAGTTTTTGTTGTTAATTATTTTTAAACAGACTGGTAAATTGACTTAAGATTACTTTGATATTTCTTAATAGGCAACAAAAAAAAACACATACTTTTGCAGAGGTATATGAAAAAACGAGACAGGAGTGTCACCAGCATGAAACACTAATTCATTTTTCAAAAGCAACATAGAACAGTCACTAACACAAGAAAAAGAACAGAATTCTACAACTTAACAGATGCAGGATGTTAGATATCGCACAAGAAGCCCAAGAGTAGAAACTACATGGATCTATATAGTTAATAAAACTGATCCAGAATTATTATGAATAAAATACACCTTATTTCAAAGTGTCTTTGAAAACTGCAATACCTCATCACACATTGAAAAGACAAAGGAGGTTATTGAAATAAATACTAATCTACAGTAAAGCATAAGGTAAGAAAAACAGTGAAGGTCACTTCTTTTAGTAACATTGGACATGTACAGCTGGAATGTGCATGTACGCCATTGTTTTTCCAGCTGATACTATAAAGAAATGGGACAATCCTAATCACACTACTTAGTCACCTAAAAAAATCCACTATGTGAGTATTTAATGGCAGCTGTGGTGGCATGCTGGTCACAAAGGATGTTACACATCTGGTTACGATACTAAGCAGCTATGCCATTTCCTTCTTCAAGTACAGTTTCAGCATGTCAGATGTGAATAACTTCTTATAAATTCTCAGTTAAAACTAGATACACTACGTCTACACTACATAAAATTGTGCATATTCCTTGAAACCTGTGGAAAACTGTGCAACTCTCTCATAGGTGCCCACATTTAAAAATAAGTATTAAAAAAAAGGGCAGTTTTCATAGACATGGAATGGGTGTGTCTATTCTCGAATCCTGTTGAATAAGAAAAGAGGCTTCACATTAGCTGGTATCAAGATGTTACTAATGTAATTCATCACCACAAAGACTGTTAAGGGTTCTCCTCTCATATGAGAGGAGAAAGAAGGAGCTGGGATTGCTCAGGTCAGGGCCGAGGAGAAGGGAAGAGGGTAAGAAAAATTAATCATATCAGTATGCATCAGTATTTAATGGGAAATTCATTATTATTTATCATCACTATTTAAGGGGAGAAATAGACTCTTCTCAGTGGTAGCCAGTGAAAACAGGCAATGGGCAAAAACTGTAATACAGGAAACTGAAACGCAGGAATACAGGAAACTATTAAAATATAGGAAAACCTTTTTTTTTCTTTTTCTTTTTTTCTTGGTCTTAAATGAACACTGGAATGGGTTGTCCAGACAGGCTGAGGAGTCTGCATCCTTGAGATATTCACAGTCTGACTGAATAAGGCCTTAAGCAACCTGCTCTGGTCTACTTTTTTCTGAGCAGGAGAGTCGGACTAGACTATCTCCAGAGGTCCCATCTGACCACAAGTATTCTGTGATTCTATAATTACACATAGTTCCATCCACTGGATATATTTATATTTGATAGGAATTTTTTAGTTTCAGTACAAGTTCCAAGGAATCTTGAGAGCTTTTCAGTATGCCTAGTTCTGCCTCATCAAATGTTACTGTCATCTTGACTGCTAAGGTATTCCTTGGAGTTCTAAGACAAAGTACTTGAAAGTACTAAATGATGCGTTGGGACATACACAAATTTCTGGCCTTTCAGAAAAAAAAAAACAAATCATTTTACAAAAACATTTTAGACATGAAGCATCAGTGTCAGAAATAGAATACTATGAGCAGTAAATACTCTTATCTATAATGGCACAGAGATGCACCATGCCACCAGTAAAAGCACATAAAATTCCAGTATAAACAGTACACAAAGAATTTAGGAGTGTACTACACAAAAGTGAACAGTTTAAACCATTCCAAAATAGGGAAGGGATAACTTCCACATAAGTAACAAATGTGTAAGGTATGACTCATTGATCTGGACAAGAGACAACTTGGAAAAGACAAACTCATCATATTTCCAGAGTGGGCTAGAGAGGGCAGAGAGGAAGTGATTCTTCCTAATTAAAAAAACAAACCAAGAGGTAGATACCACGAAATCAACCCCATAGAAGCCAGATTCAAAAGACAGAAAAGGAGGTGTTTTTTCACACAACAGATGGTAGATTCACAGAATGTTTCACAAAAAAAATTGTTAGGATGCTAAAAATTTGCATGGGATGAAGGTGATATTTGACAAGTATTTGGAAGAGAGATCCATCATAGGTTACTGCACAGACAAACCTTACCAGCTTCAGGAAGTCCCTCAGCTGATATACATTGGTCAAGAATGTATAAGAGGAAAAGTGGTGCACATACATGTGCTTTGTGTTTATTCTTTCTTCCACATCTATTTTGGCCAAGTACCCAAGACAGGATAGTAGGATAACCAAAGATTTTTGGTCTAAACCAGCACACTGCTGTTGATCCAATAAATCAATGCTAGGATTTACCTTGCTAAAATAGTACCTGACCCTATCCTACCATTTAAATGACTTAAAAGACAGAGACCTTTATCTTAGTGTCATATGGTGGCCCTGGTAAACATCATTCACCTTTGCTGTTAATGACTGCAGTACACAAACTTCCTTGGGAGGCACAAATGGAATTTATAATTGTTTGGGCAAAGTGAATGATAGCAGAGCAAAAGAAGGATCCATCAGCCCCACTACATCAGCTACATCAGCTACTGTTTTCAACTTGGTCTTCTTGTCACAATCATCCAGTTTTCCAACACACAGATTGTCAGAAAGCCATTTTGCTTGAATAAAAACACTGCCTCTAATTAACTGGTACCTATTGCACTGTGTGCAACTCAGTTGTTGATTCAACTTATTGCCATGAAAAAAGTCCCAAAAAGGGAAGGGAGCTCCATTCCATAGTCCATCTAACCTCTTAATGGTCATTTGTTCAATTTATAATAGAACAGATGTTGTACAGTTGAAGAGAATTATATAAAAACTTGGCAGGCACATCCCAAGTGAAAATTAAATAATGGAATTTTTTCTGTCTGCGGGAATAAAAAAGTTATTTTGCTGCTGAAATTTCAAGTAGGCATTCTAAAGGAGGACAATTAGGAAAGTGTCAACAGCTGTCAGAGTAGCTATCATTTTAAAAATTGTTTTAAATGCACCAAAATTTTCAAAGATTTATCCTAAAACTGATTTAAATTCACCCTTACATCAGACAACTAGAGAAGTTGGCAGTCCATCAAGAGAATGTTACAAGGAATAATGTGACTCACTAAAATAATAATAATGCTCAAAAATTTGAGTATCAGATTGGCAAATAACTTCAACGGAATGGGAATGTTTCTAGATCTTAGACTCATGGATAAACCAAAACCACCATTCACTGTTACAGCCACTGAAGACCTTTGTGCTTTTGCAAATATAAAGCTTCCTAATGATTCTGGCTAGTGGATTTGGGCACCAGGTATGTCATAATGTATGATGAGGTATCCTTGGAAATAAACCACTCAGATGTACCACAAAAAATAAACACCCAGTTATTTTGTTCTCTTCGATGCTTCTCCAGAGCTGATGACACTTTTCTCATGATGGGGAAGTGTGTGAGTTCAAATTGATCCTATGTTATGTCTGGATACAAGGATCAAATACTGTCTTGAATACCTTTTGGTGGTTCAAGGACTGTTGGGATGGGGAGGGCAAGGGTTTCATTTTGTTCATGTATTTGAAGAAATTCCTTTTGATTGGCACATTTTGGTTTGCAGAAGCAACAGAAATGCTCTCTGTACCAAAGAGACCTCCAGAAACATAAGTTCTTTCCATATGGAAAATGATACTACACTAGCTAGAAAGACTGTACCAGCAACTTGGATGCCAACAATTCAGGCCATTTTTCAAAACCAAGAAGTCTAAGGGACCCAAAATAGAAAAGAAATAATTGTATGTGTCTTTTTAAAAAATACTTCTCACTTATTATCCCACAAGCAAGTCTGACTTTTTCATAGTTACTAAGAAAAACTTTAGCTAGGTTCTTTCAAATGCATTAAAGTAAACCAGTTTTGATTCTGTATTCTGGGAAATAATTACACCTCCAAGCACCCTTCTGTAGTTCCAGCCTTTCATATGGTTTACTGTGCTCAGAGTTTTACAAAAATCAAATTCTTACATTACAAAGAAAGTAATGAAAACAGTAATAGAAGTTATTTAAAAAAAAAAATTTGTCTTTCTATTTTCTTTCTTTTCATTTTTCCTGATCCTTTCTGTCTTCTTCTGTGCTCTACTTCTTAAGTGTCTACGAACAGTCCTCCCTCTTTCTCTCACTAGCTAATATGCACTGTAATTACTGTAGATATAATATGCCATTATAAAAAACTGACAAGCACTATCCTTTTAAAAATGCTAAATTACTAAAAGGTTTGGACATCTATTTCACTTCACCTTTAACTTAAAGTGTCTTGGGTGTAGATGGAAAACTTACCTTTGGTTTCTACAGTAACATTCAATATGCCATCTAAATCAAAATCAAATACAAACACACTTTTTTTCTTTTCCTTTCCCATTCTAGCTTCAAGCAAGTCTTAAAACCATATATTTTCTAAAAACCGATCACAGTATCACTGAGAAGGCAATTTTACTTTTCCTACTAGATAGATTACTTTGCTAATCATTTCTATTTACTCTAAGACTTAAGTTTAACACCACTGTCATCATAAAAGCCTTCTACTGACAGACAACCTACATCAGTAAAATTCTGTAGCATCTAAGGAAGAGAAAAACCATGTGGACAATCATGTTCACTTCAAGCTCACAACCTAACAGTGTCAGAAATACACTGGATGTAACTCCAAGACTGGAAAAAGGAGACAAAACTTCTACATTAGATTGTGAAATCTGATCTCTGAATTATTATTATTCTCTTCCACATCTCCCCAGACCTCTTTTCCCTCAAATCACTGAGCAGAGATGCCTAGATACTCCGAGGGTCATAAAATCTAAAACCACTTACCTGAAGCTAAACAATATTTAATATATTTTCCTGACTTTATTTAACTGGATATGTCACCAGTTGGCTGGTGACGAGCTTTGGCTTCACAGCTCCCCCACGAAACTAATCTTTTACCTTCTGTTCCAACGCAAGCCGGTACTTCTGTTCTACCCTTTTGCATTTGTTGTACCAACTGTTTTCGTCTGTGATGAAAGGAGGGCCAATGTTCTCTGGAGTACTGCCTTCACTGCCACTACTGCCCAGTGTTCTTAGCTCTTCTTCATCACTGCTGATGCTGTCAGAACTGAAGGACCACATTTATGAGCCATGTCAAAAGGCATGCTTGTAAAAAGGCAAATTCTGATTGAAATTAAAGCAACACATTTCTTAAAAATATCTAAAGTTCTGTAAACCAAAAAGAATCAAAATGTTGGGATAGGATAGATCACTAAACACAACTTATATTTCAAGCTTTTATTTGTGTAGCAAAAATTTGCTTGCGAACTTGGTCAAGTTAGACAACCATATGTGGGCTACTCTCCTGGAATACAAAGGACAAATGCATTACAATATGCTATCTAAGGAAGTGGTGACTTAATCTTTTCTTCACAAATTCAGGACAAACAGGAGAATCTGAAAATAAATTTATTTTTTTTCTAAAAAAAAAAAAAGCAGGAAATCAAAAAAGTGGTTGTCATTATGGTAAACCATGATAAATTCAAATGAGAATGTATCTTTATGGTTATAGCAAAGACCATGTGTCTGTTACTGCAGAGAACATATCTCCCAACATAGTAAGTAGACTCATTGCTTAAATATCTTCATGTCATCCAGAATCAACGTGTGGCAGAGAATGCAGACCTCTGTCTCAAAGACTAGAATTCTGATTTATCTCCACACTCATTTAAAATTTTCCCTTACAATTATGCTTCCCACGACATTACCAGCATTTACTCACTTTTTTAAGTAGTGATTTCTCCAACCTCATGATCCTGCTGTGATACAAATTCTGCTTTAACTGAACCATGCAATTTGTCACTAACATGTAAGCTAGTAAGAGCTTTGGGAAAATAACTGGGATGTTTCATGTTCAGTTGTACATTTCCAAGACTACTACAAACTATCAACTCCTTCCTTCATTTTGGCAAACCTAATAATAGACCACATTTTATTTATTTCCATGTTTTTTGGTTATGTCAGATTGTTACCTGATTTATTAGATAGTCAGAATTCTTTTTATTATTAATCATTAGGTTGATCAGAGGAGGAAAATGTAACCAGAAAGTCCGATTATATATGCAACTGCTCATGACTCTCTATTATGTGCAAACAGCTCATACTGCTCATATCTTACATTTAGCAGGGCATATATAATTTTTATACACAAAATAACTACTTTTTAGTTTATGGCTAGACAGGAAAGGCCCAAGAGAAAGGACAACTTGGTCTGGTGATCAAAGGAGATAAAGCATTTGCTTCCTGCTGAGCTCTGATTCTAAGCCAAGGAAACAAAGTTAACATGACTCACATTGATGAGTCATGTAACAACTCCAATCTTAAAGATAAAGGTATAGATCTGTATTTAGAGATGAATGTTATTTTGAATGTGAAATAAAAAGTAAGACACCCAGCACAAAGCACATTTTTGCCAACGAAACAAAATAAAAAAAAAGCAGAGTAAAGCTAAAAAGTACCTTTGGGTGAACTTCAAGTACGGTGTATAATCTATGAC
Organism: Corapipo altera; assembly: GCF_003945725.1. Taxonomy (NCBI): domain Eukaryota; kingdom Metazoa; phylum Chordata; class Aves; order Passeriformes; family Pipridae; genus Corapipo; species Corapipo altera. The sequence goes on along the minus strand of NW_020884880.1, from coordinate 35,603 downwards.
AGCAGGAAAGCTGCCATCCAGTCCCTCACCCTTCAGACAAAAACTGATAAAAAAGAGAAACAATAAGTTTATAACAAGAAAATTATACAACAGTGACAGTTGAATCTTACCAATGTGAAATTTGATTTTTCTTAATTTTTTGGTTATAAGAAAAGCTTAGAGCATTTAACACTGAAATCCTACTCAGGTGAGCTAGATTGTTTAATATTAAATGAGTCCAGAAAATACACATAATCAGGGAACAGATCATGGCAAGTACTATAAACTATAGTTTTTCAATATTTGTTTTTATTCTGAAAAATACAGATAGATGGCAAGGGAATAACAGGGAAGTTAACCAAAGCAACAGAAGAACTATGGATGAACTTGGAATCTTCAGCATTTGACTTAATTTAAAGTGTTTGCAGAGCGCTTATGCAACCGCCCCATTAAGTCAAAAAATCTGTTCTCAAAAATATTTCAGAGTCTTTCTCCTTTCAGACACAGGTGCTGGGCTGCGGGAAGATGAGGAATATAAATGAAACTAACTTTTAGAAAATGTTCTTAAATAGCTGTAACTTTATAAAGCCCTCATTTACACTGTATTCTTTTTTTGTACTGGATACAAATTATTGTATTTCAACCAGGCCTAATTAACACCGAAGTGACAAAATTAATCATGCTTCCACAAGGCTCGTATTCGGCATTCCTCCTATCTCTGTCATCAATAAACAGATTCTAATAAGACATAGCCTTTGCTAAATGAATTGCAAAGTGTCATTTTTGACAACACAATCACTTAAGTGGTATTTTGGAAGTACATCTAAAGGGCTATTTTTTTCCCAAAGAAATGAAAAACAAAGAAAATAAGAAAAGCACCTCTGCAAAATCACAATTACTTTAAGTAGAAACCTAATTCCACATTGCTGTGAGGAGAAAAATTAGATTATGTTCTCACCCAAGTTCCCCCATTTCCACCCCAAAGTCTTTTTTACAGTTCCACAGAGATAAGCTAGTCAACATGTAGCAGAGACTGCTTGAACTGACAAAAAAAATCTCAAATACAACATTGAAAGAATGGTTTTGGCTTCTCAGCTCTTCAAATCGCAATACTATGAAGGTTCCTCTCAGTGGTGCCAAGTAACAGGACATCAGACAACAGGCAGAAACTAATGCACAGGAAGTTCCACCTGAATATGAGGAAGAACTTTACTGTGCAGGTGACTGAGCACTGGAACAGATTGTCCAGAGAGGTAGTGGAGTCTCCCTCACTGGAGAAAGTCAAGAACAGTCTGGACACAATCCTGTTCAACGTGCTTTGTGATGACCCTGCTTGAGTAGGGAGGTTGGACCAGATGACCCACTGTGGTCCCTTCCAACCTTACCCATTCTGTAATTCTGTGACTGTGTGATATGTGAGACAATACAGACACTCCTGTAGTACTATGCTCCCATTTTGACCAGAAAATTCCTAGACTCTTAAAAACCGCATTGACCAAAGCTTAAATGTCTCCAAAAAGAGCCAATCATTACTCTGAATACTATTAACAGATACCTATAAATATGCTTATATTAGAAATCAGAGGACAAAGGAAGAACAAATGCAGTCATACAACAAAGCACTCATACCCTACTGTGTATCACTGAGACTTACTCGGGACAAACACAGACAACTGATGATTATTTACGGGAGGATTTACATACTGCAGACCTAATCTTGCGATGTTATTCCTGTATAGCTACAGTCAAGTATAGGGATAACACAAAAGCAGTTTAATTTCACATAATGTAAAGATTAAACTAATAAAATCTGGTAAGATTTGAATTTGCTGAACACAAGACTAGCACCCTTACCATCCTCCAGCACACTTTTGTTCCTCCAGAACATGTGTTGAGGATGCAGTTAAGTCAATCTAATGAAAAAATGCTGGGAAAAGAAGCTATCCTGTGTTTTCAATCTCTCCTTCCCCATTTTATCTGGTTTTTTTTTCTAAACCCCAACTACATTCCCTTTCTCCTCTTTACAGCACTACTGGGATTTATCTGAATCCATTATGAACAAGTTCAGCAGCCATCAGGACCCGAATTTTTAGGTTACTTTTTTTTTTCCCCTTTTGGCACCCCATTGCAGTTCCACAGGCAGCTGAACTAAATGTTCAGTGGCACTGGAAAAGGAAAACATTATTCAATGCTTTTTGTTCCTTTTCTTCTCTAAGCCTTACGCTCCCATCATCTCTGCCACTAACAAGATGCTTCTGTGAACCAAACTACTAAGAACAAAACAACTATCCTGTCTTCTTACTGGGTATGTTTTTTTACTCTTTAACAATTTAAGAAGGGTCTAACAAGCCTCAAAACTGGCATAAGGGTACATAAGCAGGAGTAAATCTCCAAAGGCCTTTTGGCAACAGCTAATCACTCAGTGCACCCAGTGAGGCTATGTGCTGTTTTCTGCCAGTTTATCTCCTAAACTGGTTTGTGACAAGCATTAATGCTGCTGCAGGGTAACTATTAACAGTGTACAGACAAAAGAATGGAGAATAACATTATCACTTGCCTTTTCCCTACACTCTGTTGTGAAATGCTTTGCCACCAGCTCTGCCTTAGGCTAAGTGGGCCCAACCAGGCACATTAACAGGGTCTTGCACCAGCCAGGTTTGGTATTTTTATAGGCGCTATATTTTTATATGTTACTGATGGGGTTTTATAGTATATATGTATATACACTATACCACAAACATATATATTTATATTATCTAGGGTGTGCTTGCATCTTTGTTACCCCAAAACACAGAATGAATCATATAGAAAAGCCCACGAAAGTCTGGATAGAGATTGCAAAGGTAAATTAATGTAAGCTGTTCAGCTGCAGTTAATTATAACAAAAATTGATAATAAATGGTCATTTGTAGGTTAAGCTTTTAAAATCTAAAAGTGCTAAAGTTAAAGATTACCTTCTACATATGGGGTTATAATGCTGTCCTTGAGTACCAAGGCATAACCAAGCACTTAATCACACAGTTTTCCTTACAGTTTAAAAATAACTTTAAAAGATTCAATTGCCTGTAAGCTTCATTTAATAGGTTTGAAATATCTTCTGCAGTTATACTTCTGATTGCTTCTAGGGTTTTGATACCTGAAAGAACAACCATGTAACCATGCAGTTATATAAAAGACAGCATAACTTTTTTCTTATCTAGAAGAGCCATTTAAGATATCTCTCTCTCCCCTTCTCCCTTCTTCCCCATAACCTAAGTTTTGTCTTGCAAACTACCAAGGGAATATAAGAATGCTTTCCATAATACATTGTTTTATAAATACTTTCTCTGAGCATTTAGTTATGAAGCATGCAAATATAATACCTGAAATCAATTGCATTGAGTCCCAACAGCATACCAGCAAGCATATTTGCTTCTTCACCGAGAACAATTGCTCCATCCTCATAAAATCTCCTTCAATAAAAAAGAAATTAGTTCAGCTAATACCATTTTCTCTCAAATAATAATGATAATATTTTTCATAGTTAACAGAAAACTGAAGAAATCCAGTTTAAATAAAAGCAACTTATGTGAACCCCAAAGGCATACATATTTCATTTCAAATAAAGCAAACCAATAGACTGTAGAGCACAAAACACCACAATCTTATAGCACATAAAAATTTAGACAGAAGTAAGAAGAATTTTCAGTATTAGTCCTAACAGTAGAACAGGATGGACAGAATGCAAAGAAAATTATGAAGGTATCTTATACTTCACCACTAAAAGGAAGAATTTCTGTCATATACATAAAAAAAAATTATTCCATTTCATAGAAAAAGTTGTCTCTCACAATTGTACTTGCAGCCTCTTTTAAGGTTCACTTTTTATTCCTAGTAGTTGATTATTTTTTAAAAAATATTTTCACAAATCAGCTATTTTCCACGTAGTTTACATTCTCTTAAAATACTGCATGATGGGAAGATACATGCTGCATCCAGCTATTTTGAGATTTAGTTTTCATTACTTGAAGGAGTGTTTTCTTAACATCATTTTTTATTGTAAAACACCTCTTGACCAAAGCTTTAAAACTGCATGCCTTGATCTCAAAATATAATTTGCACATCCAGGTGTATGAGGACTTGTGAAGGCTGAAATCTGTATTCTCTCACCACCTCCCCATTCTCTCCTGCTTATTCTCATTTTCTCCTCCCAGCTATCACAGAAGCTACTTCCAGACAGAAACATTCCATGCACAGGGTAAACAAATAGGACCCACCAATGCCATGCATGGCCTTGTAAAAAAGGCATTTGGTCTGTTTAGCAAAGTAGCACATAACTTTAATTTCTGTGTTAAAGGAGTCTTGGCAGTACCAGGGGCAGAAAGGTCACTAGAATTCACCTGAGCATTACTTGTGGAAACAGAGAAACCAAGAGCTGTTTAGTACCAAAGGGAAGGTTGAAAGGTCACTTACTAGGAGCTGAGGCGCACAGTTCATCTACACATTCTAGCAACATATGAGTGCAAGAAAGTGCCAGATTACTGAATACAACCTATCTTCCAGACAAATACCAGTAACACTGCCCTACCAAAAGCTCCATCTGTTTTAAGAACTGCATGAAAGCACCTGGATGGTTCAGCAAGAGCTCAAGTTGGCTGCACGGTGAACATCCAGGAAAGAAATGTTTTGGGGCACAACTCCAAATATTGATCTGTGTTATAACGCATATTGTCAGAAGTCCCACTTCTGTATTTTCATAACAGACATCCATTTGGAGTTGCCCAAGATCTTGGATGTTCCCAGTTGAAGCAAGAAATCTGTAAGACTTCCTCTGAGAAAAGAGAGATTATAGTACTGACACTGAGGCTAGGACGTACAAACTCGGTTTCCTACTCTCTGACTTCAGGAGGGAGGTGAGCCAGAGTGCTGAGCTAGATGGACTTCACAGTCTGATTCAGCACAGTGACTCTTATTTGTGAACAAACAGCAATGCTCCCAGTACAAGCTGATTACAAGCCAATTCACTGGCATTTGTAAAATCACTGCCAGGTACCAGTATCTGTACTGTGCTCAGCTTATTTTGTAAAATGGTGCTTAGGAAGAAATCAGAGAGCATACTTTCAATGGTGAAGTTGGCCTGGCAGTGGTAGTGTTTCTTAAGCCAGCTACAGTAACTCAGCCAAAACCACAGTTGCTTTGGAAAACCCACAAATCTTCTTTCAGTGCTATGCAGTTGACATGTCACAACACAACAGTCCACTACAACTTAAGTCTGTGCTGACCAATTTGTTAGTAAAATATTTGTGTGCCCATGCTCATTAAAACCTTCTTCCATGCATAATATGTAGATCCAGCACTAATAATGTGCTGTTTCATTAAAGGATTAGCCCTAACTTCAGCCACCTAAACACAACAGTGAGGTTTAAAAAGAGCTATCAGTACGATAGATGAATTTCGTATTCTACATACATATATGTGTAACACAAAAAATTTGTAGTTTATATAAATAATTATTAAATATACATACAGCACAATACATAATTTAAAATTCTAAATAAATGGTGCAAAGCATCACCAAAAAAAAAATCAGGTTACTTATAGGTATCTGAAATCCCACATGGGAAAAGAGAGTATGTTCGTTATTTCTAGTGGATATGAAATCCACACAACCAAGATCTGACAATGTAACTTTTATTTCCATTAGATGTATTTAAAATATTACTTCAAAAGAAACTTTGCACTTACTATGTTTGGAATGCAAGAGAGGTTGTTTCCAAAAGCTATACCACTGAAAGAACATTCAAATATATTAAACATTAACATGCTCAAATAAATGAATTTGAAACTGCTAATCAAATAAGACCATTGTTAGCCACTAACAAAGCATATTACCAAAACAGGGACAACACATAATTTGTGACCCTACTCTTCCTCCTCATCTCGCCCTCAAAAACATAAATGACTTTTCAGTTTGAGGAAACATGAGAAATGTTTTCCAGAAATCTTTGTTTCATGAGGTTCTTGTCTACTGTAAATGCCAGCAAATCTGGGTAAAATAAGACAACAGGTTTTAAAACTTCAGTGAAATGGGATATTTACCTAGTTGTATTTCACAGTCACCTTAATAGCTGCAAAATATATGGAGATCTCTGGACAAACAGCTTTAAAATACAATACTCTAAATGAACAGAAATCTTTACAGAGAAAATTCCTACTGTTTTAATAGTCCATTCAGTATGTCTAAAACTTTTAGTGTTCAACAAAAAGTACAACGTGTTATAGATTCACTCATATTTAGACTACTTCTTCATAAATCTACAAGACACACTCATTACAAGATAAAACATCATCTAATAATCACATTATCTAAAACCAGTCCAAAACTGCCAAAGTGTTTTCTATCACAAAGTATATTCTCATCCATAACTGTTTTTACATTAGAAGTTATAACAAAAATCTATTCCGAGATCCTAGTTATGCCTGATAACTAATTCTGTTACTCTATATTTCTCAAAAGCTTCCTGGAATTCTCTTCATTTTTTCTTCAGAAAAGGTGCCTATAAAAGTTACTTTTCATTGAGTCTCAAGGTCTTTCCATCAACCATACCTAATCTTGAAAGGATATCTCTCCTTATCATGCTACAATTTCAGATTCAGTTGCCTCTTTGCAGAGGTTTTCTCCTCTTTTGACCTTTCGAGAATTCCAGACTTATTTCCACATTTTAAAAATCACAAAGGGATTTTCAATTTTGCAGTTTTACCCATGTTAAAATCAAATTGATACCAACTCTAGACACCTTTTACTAGGCTATAGCTCTTTTATTAATGATATCCTTTACTACACAAATAAGGAGAAACCTTCGCTTCCAAACCTAAGTCCCTCACTTAACATTTACTAAAATACTGAAAAAATAAGTTTTATAGACCTGGTTGTTTTGAAGTCTCTAAGAGCTGTGGAAATGTATTCAGATAAATGTTTTTCCATAAGTGCTACTCTGATCCAGGCTCGACCCTGCAAGACAAAACAGATATGAAATATTTAAGCATTTTAAAGGAAACAATTTTACATCTGAAAATTAATACATTTGGTTTACCTGAGTAACGAACTGATTAACAAAATTACCACTAAACAGAAAAGGTTGTTACAATGTACTTCAGTATAGCAATAATGAAAAGAGAAAATGCATTCTTACAAGGACACAAATAAACTTTATTGTGAAATAAAGTTATCCAAAATTTGAAGGAGGCAAAAAAAAAAAAAGAATTTTTCTTTAATCATATACTCTGGTCTTTTGAAAATCTCATGTTTAAGAGGAAGTAGATCAGAGAAGAAAGCTTTTAATTTTAAAGTCAATGGTATTGGAAGCATCCAATTGGTTCCATTGTAAAGCAGCAGTAAGCTACCTTCCAAGTGATTTAAGTAAGAACTAATTCTCTGTGTTCATTCAAATATTTGTGGGATTTATGCAAAAAAAAGCATAACTCAGTGAAATACTTCTATTATGTAATATTTTTTCCCCTCAGTAAGGACATCATTACAGAAGGTGCATATAAAATACAGACACAAAATTAAATCTAAGAGGTCTAAATTTTGTAGTCCAAAACTTCATTCAATCAGTTCTATAAAAAGCAGCAAAAAATAGCTGCTAGGAAAGTATGTTGTGCTGTGTTTACTGGTCTAGTACACAGGATTGTAGTTTACAAGACAGAGATATTTCAAATAGCTGCCACAGTTATGATTGTCCATTTGAGAACACCAGGAATATTTCTTGTAACCCATATAAACTTACGGGCAGTTATTTAAGTAGGAAGATGTCTTTATGCTTAATATATTTGGTGGTTATTGACATCTAGCTGAATATCACTAGAGACATTCTATCAAAATAACCTGTAGTAGATTATAATCCTACTTCAGGGAAACCTAATGGCAGCCTTACAGTACCTGAAGGGAGCCTACAAGAAAGAGGGAGAGAGACTATTTAAGAGAGCATGTAGTGACAGGACAAGGGGGAGTGGCTTCAAACTAACAGAGAGTAGGTGTTGATTAGATATTAGGAAGAAATTTTTTACTGTGAGGGTGGTAAGGCACTGGAACAGGTTGCCCAGAGAAGTTGTAGATGCTCCATCCCTGGAAGTGTTCAAGGCCAGGCTGGACAGGACCTTGAGCAACTTGGTCTAGTTGAAGGTGTCCCTGCCCATGGCTAGGGGATTGGAACCACACGGTCCTCAAAGTCCCTTCCAACCCTAACTGTTCTGTGATTCTATGAAATGCTAAATAGCAACACAAAAAAATTGCTTTCATAAATATCAACAGCAGAGCAAAAAAATTAACACAGAGTGCACTAATATTAAAAGCACGCTTAACCAGATAGCTGCCTTTATGTTGCAGCTACTTAGAATATGACTGAAACAGTCAAATTCTGATGATGCTGCTTAGCTAAGGCCTAAAACCTATGCACCTCCAGTGAAAGCAGGGCAAGCTAGCTCTGGCAAACCCTTGCTGACAGTTTCCAGGCTGAACACTACACTTATTTGGACCACAGTCAAACTGATGCATATGATTGGTATTTGTGTTGACATGCTCTCAACCTTTTTGGATACAGACATCCAAAACACTTAAAAAATTCAACACTGTTCTCCACAGTCACTGCCCAAATTTTCTTCTCAGTCTACTATTTGGCATGAAGTTTTCCACAGAGTAAGAGAAAATTTTAATTTATTTATAAGAACATTTCAGAAAATAGCTTTGCATATTATTACCTACTGAATTAAAACATTCATGTCTATTAAAATCTTAGACTTCAGAAACACCTTTAAAATAAATCTTGAATATAAGCAATACAATCATCATATTCTAGAACATGTGTTTTTCTAGAAAGGATTTGGAAATAAGTTCTCCAAATTATCTGAACTTCCAGATCTCAACATAAGCAAGGAAAAAAGCTGTATGACAAATTATCAGTCTACTGCTCCAGTCCATTGAGGGCTAGGAAGAGAGGCAGTATTCTGGATAGGAAAGCCAGTTCATAATCTTTTGCCACAGAATCTCAGGTGCTTCAAAGCTTTCACACAAATTACAGATACATTTACTATATAAAATTTAAAACTCAGTCTATTCAAAGAAAGAAAGGACTAACAGCAGAAACAGCAAATAAACTGTTCTGCAATCTATGGATCATCAGAGTTCTCAAAGATTTTCTAGATTCATGGTGTTGCTTGATCTAAGCAACTTTTATTGAAGAAAACTGGTTGCATAAATATCTGTAATTTAAATTGTGCTAATGACAGTCATGCCCCTGAAAAAAAACCTACAAAAGTTTTTCAATATAACAAGCAAAGTATTTCCACCTCACCAATGACACCAACAAGTACAATAAAAATCTGGAACTATGGGCTTTTTAAAATAGCCATAATACACAGTTTGGATACTTGTTCAAGCTGATTTCAGTTCATTTAGGAATAAAAAGAATTAAGAACATTAATTGTTGCATTCTCTTATGCTACTTTCAAGTCAAAAAGTTCTCAGTTCTCAATCAAGGCTGCTTTACACAGAAGTAAAAGCTATTGAACAGCATTCCAAACTAGCAGAAAAAACGTGTAATCTCTGTCCAATAGTATTTATTTAGGATGTTGGCCTACACTGTCTCTCACTATTAAGATTTAACGATAGGTCAGTTTAAAGCTTATTCTTATTCAGTTCATATGCCTATAAACACATTAAATTGTTACTTCCTTATGATTTCCATTGTACCTCGACAAATTGTAATGTTATTTTTATGTAGACCCTTTAAAAGAATAGATCTTTATTAGCAAATAAAGCTATTATTTAGACACGATTCCTGTACAATCACACCAACAAACTCAAAAGCTGATCACACCTTTTCTATTTATGTATAAATTATACACAAAACTATCAGGAGGGGAAAGAAATAAAGTCATCGCATTTCTACAATTTTAAAATAATAGCTGTTGGCAGGCCTGCAGGAATTTAATCTCCCTCAACGTACTGCATTGTCAAAAAATTATGTAAGGCCAAAACCAATGAAGACAATGAAGTCAATGAACACAATCATTTTATAACACAATACGCTCACTGAATAGACAATTTCAGAATTTTTTCTACTGAATAACATAAATTTTAAAGTAAACTCATTCAGATTTAAAAGTGGGTTTTAAAAAAGTAAGTATTTACTAGGTATCAAAAAAAATAAATTTCAAATAACAAAAAAATTTGTGGGGTAAGCTTAGTAATATGGTTTTATTCCAGGTTCAGAAATATCAGTTGTATTTCATACAGAACAATGCAATAAAACAGTCAGTTTGACTCTTCCCTACCTTAGCTCTAGAAGAACTGACATTCTCCATGTTCTCGATACTGCAGATGCAATTGTGCGAGACTTTTCGGCAAGCTACGCGAATGTAGTCCCAGAAACTACGAGGACTTTCGTAGCCAAACCAGGTGATCTGACCTTAAATCAAAATAAAAGATACTTAAAAACTTATGAACCTCTCTCTCTGCTTATTGGAGATAAACATAATTAAATACTCCCCTAAATGTTGCCTGTACTGACAGAATTTTTTATAAGCAAGTCCATAAATTCCTGCTGAAAACGAGCTCACAGGTGTAAAAAATTTGCATTATGCAGCTCACCCTGGTTTGAAAGTGATGCACAAAGAGAAGTTTGGGGCGTTTGTTTACCTATGTGTACCTTATTGGTTTTCTCCTTGTTAGTATGCTACAAGAATACGCAAGAGTTCTTCACAGATCTCTTAAATCACAACAGAGCACAGACTGTTGTGATTTAAAAATACGATGCAAAAAGTATTTCTGTTATTTGTTTTAGGTAGTACACACATTTCATTAATACAGTCAAGTAGTGAGAGTTTTGTTCTTCAAAAAAATTACTAAATAAAAATATAGAATGCTAGTCAGCTGTGGCAGTGCTATCTTTATTTTAGAAGCAGACTGGAAGTTTACAAAATGTGCTTTCACTGGAGGAGAAACTGATGCATAATCAAAAAATTTTTGCAGTCACAATTTATTATAAGCACACTTCGCCTTGGGAAGCTGACCAAAATGAATTGAGCAAATCATTCTCTCTTCTGAAACTTTAACCAAAATCCTTCATATTTCTTCCAGCTTGCAATGTATTGCAGTTAGAAAATGAAAGGGAAAATTACATACTACTTGCGACCTCTCCACACAGAATAAATTTCATCACAGCCACAACAGTTCAGCCCTGTTTTTCAGACTGAACAGCACAATGTTCACACTTAGAACATACCTGCAAACAGGTATGTAACAAGTAAGGTGAACATTGCCCTCTGGTGACTGCCATCATTACTATGTGCAAAACCTTTTCTGCATATAAAATGAGATCTTATTTTTAAGCTAATTTTATTTGAAGTCTTGAGTTATACTTCAGAAGCTGTATTAATGTATCAGAAAGACTTCTAATTCTTTTCCTGTTAGAAAGCTCAAATTTCAAGAAAGAGTATATTAAACTGATACAGTAAATCATACTTACTGAAAATAAAATGCCAAAACATGTTGACAAGGATTTTTTTATTTAACATGACTTGACTTATCTCCAGGCATAGCCAAAGATCTGTCCCCTGTGATCTGAAGAAATTCAAGTGGCAGGGGTTTTTTTGCCTAGAGGGTGCATGTAACTTGATGTTGTGGTCCATTTGCTTACTTCACCACACAGACATATTTATTAAATTCAAAGCTTGATAAAAGACTTACTAAAAAAAAAAAGCAAGCAGGACAAATTAACATATATTACTCAGTATGTCAAAGAAAAAATAAAATTCCAAGGTGCTTCAGTTACTGTAGTTTTTTTCAGCTCTAAGGACTAAAATAAAAGAATTTCCAAAAGGTGTTTTTATAAACTTACTGTTTTTGTTAAAATGCCAAGTGTAAGGGACAGCAACAAAAATTCAGAGGCGTTTTAACAATATGAAAAGCTACAGGTATTTTTCTTACACTTCACTGTATCAGAAACATTTCTGCCTGGGGATTATACCTGCAAAATTAAATGCAGCTGAAGTGCGAAGATGACTTTGTATCACCAATTCCAGTGCCAACTAATAAAGGCAAGCATATAATACATTAATGCAAAACTCGAAGAACCCTGCTTCCTCACTTGTGACCTAGACCTGCAAGCACAAACTGTCTTCTGCAGACCTAATTTGTACCCTTTCCCTTTGTAACCTCTGTTTATTAGAATTCAGGGAATTTTTATCAATAAAAATTATATTAATATTAATTGCTGAAAGAGACTCCGAACTAGCAGGTAGTAGTAAGTACTTTTTTTTCCTCCTAAAATAAATAGGTAAACTAAACTCATATGGGAAGGGATAAATTGTGCAATGCAGATATAAGAAAAGTCTTTTACTCCTTCAAAAATTAATTATTTAATAATTCCCCTACAATGAAGAGCAAAACCTGAATATTTACCAGTAACATCACTAGTACAGCCATTTACAATTACTACCACCAAACTGTTGATGACACGTGAAACTAGAACATTTTATAGAATGAGGAAAAAAAGAGAATTATTGCATTTATCTTTCCACTGAAGCGCCACTGATCACCCTAAAAGTTTACTGCTCATTGTAGTTTTTCTGCAAGAAAAAAGAAAAGCGAGAAAACAAACTCCACAATCATTAAAATTAGGAATAACATAGGTTGGATAGAGACAAGCAGCTTCCATGGGTAACTCCAGCAGAAGCTTTTGAGGTGTTTATAATGCCTTCTAAAGGTACAGCAAAAAGGCACACAAAGTTGTGAAAGTGTCAAAATAGCACAACACAGCATCCTGTCTTGTGTCGTCATGGTGATAAATGCAAGTAAGTGTACAGATGACAAGTAAGCTCACAGTAACCATGATATGCAAAAATTACAGAAGTCACAAACAAGATGCACTAGATACATTGTCAGTGACAGAATTTATACACCAAAACTATTTCTAAGCATGCATACTAGCTAGTAGTTTGGATATAAATAATTTGTGCTGTGAAGGATATTACATTGAAAACATCGTAAGTCAACAAATACATGACATTAGCTTTCAAAAATATGCTTGAGATGGCCATAAAAATCTACAATAGGTATTCATATTTTTCAGTATAAACTCAGTTAACACTAATTTGAAGTGATAGAAAAAGGCAAGAGTAAAGACAAAATATACATCACTTCGAAATGACATCAGGTTTTAATTGAGCTAGGAAATGCCTGAGATCTGAGATCAAATCCCAAGTACTATTGCTGAACACTTCCGATGCCTCTACCATTTCTTCACTAACTATATTTCCTTAGCTGACCTTACAAAAAAGGACACTTACAGGAAACGTACCAGAAAAATTTGTGGCCAGCAGTGAAAACAAGAAACCATGCAGTCAATTACAAGATACAGCTTAATCTCCATGGTACAGAATGGTTAAGAAAGAACAAATTCCAAACAAGTATCTGGGAAAAAAACAGCTCTTGAAACTACTCACCTTGCTTTAAGATTATCAAACACACATATACCTATATACAGATCTGTAAAATTCCTTTCAGGACTATAGGTCTAATTTGGTCCCAGGACCTTCAAATAAATTGTCGCTGCACCCTCCCAGAATAACGCTTAGTCTCTGCTGTATTAAAAAACCATGAAAATTCTTATTCCTGAGAAGGAATAAAAGAGTAATTAGTCAATCATTTTTTTTCTGTTACTCCTCCTCTCCTACCCTCTCAAGATCTTCAACTGTCCTGTCCAGTAGTATCTTATTTTGCCAGCAAGCATGCCACACAGTTTACTTTAATGACAAGAAGGACACATACTTTATATCCTCCTTATTACAATCTTTGATCTACTCCACATTCTCAATCAATCCAGTACTCCTAGGGAGCACCAGGTATACTGCACATACAGTACTGGGATATAGCTCTCCACTTTCTAGATCATAAGGCAGTCAGTAGCTTGCAATGCCTGAAAAGACAGTTAATACAGATTGCTCTTCCTTAGGGCAATTCAAAATAGCTTGTGAGCCAGATTGCTTTTACTGACAACAGTGGCCTTTTCCTGACTGCTGCTTATGGTCAGTGGTGTACATGTAACTGTGAGGTAGTGCCATAGCATGTAATGTTACCTTTTTGGGAACTATTTTGGTGCCATATGTGCCAAGTCTTCTGTATCGCATGAACAGACACCTGTTCAAGCAGCATTCACAGACTTTTGTTGTATGAGCTGATGTAGTTTGGACAATCTCATTTTGTTACTAAGCAAACACCCACATCTAAAACACTGTTAAGAAAATGAGCAGCTGAGCTAAAAAAGCGCATCCATGGGGAAAGTGATTAGTTTTCTGCATGTTTGACTTTCTGTCTGGCTCACTACAGGATCCATTGAAGACCACAGCCAGTATCACGGAAAGGTAAGCACAAAGTAAGAGGGGGGGAAAAAAAATAAAAATCCATAGCAAACTGCACTGAGTTTAAGAAGTGTCATAAAGATTTTCAATACAACCGGAAAATGCTGTGAGCAATCTGAGACAGCTCTGCTTTGAGCAAGAGGTAGGACTGGATGACTTCGAAAGAAACTTTCCAAACTTAATTCTTCAGTGATACTGAATGGAAAAAGCAAATCAACAAAACCACTAAGAATGCTATTTCATAACCCTTTTGCTGCTGGGAGCTGACAACATCAGATCAGTTACCTATTAAAAATCCATTTTTAAATGGTGCTTGTGTTGCTACAATAGGCATTTTTAGCAGAACACCGAGGAAGATGAAGCTTGGAGAACTACTATTTCAGAATTCTTGATTGCAATGGTTTTAAAAAAGGCATAAAATCCTAATCCCTATAGCTGAACTCTTTTCCCTTTAAAACACCTACCCTTCTTCCTTCCATTTTATTTTATTTTGGTCTGGATCCTAATTAAACATGAAACCAATAAGCAGAAACAGTCACTATATTCCACCAAGACTATGCTTTGCTCCTTAAAAACATATTAAATTTAATGTAAGAAAAAGTTACCAGCAAAAGTTTTATTAGAAAAGTAAACTTAGTACTTAATAATGCAAAGTAAACACTTTTTTTATATTCTTCCTTCTTCATCCAGTACTTTCAAAGGAAGTAAAGATTAAGAACTGTTGTTTTTCATGGCCTTAAGAAAGTAAAGTTCTATACACCCTAAATCTCAACTCTGGATCATCCATTTAACTAGGTTGCCATGGGATTATCCTGACAAGTTTGATACAGTGAAGCCATTTATCTCACCATAAACAAACAGATCAAGTATGTTTTGCCAGTTTAAAAACACTTTACACAACCTACTGCAATAGCCAGCCAGTCCACCATTAGTGTGTTCCTACTGACAAAAAGTATGCATTCAGAATATATTAGTCATTTCCATTAATAAAATACAATTTCTTTCAAGCCCTGTATTGTATAACATATACCCTCTTAAAGCTTGAATTTTCAATGTACATTTATTATCTCAATTTCTGTTTTATTATTTAAAAACTACTCACAGTCAACTAGCTTATTACCAAAATATTCCTCGTTCGCAACACTGTGCACAATTTACTGCCTTTTTATGTATTTTTATTTAACTCTGAAAACTTAGAAAATCATACTAGTAATTACAAGGGGAAGACTGAAACAGCTAAAAAAATTTAGCTGTTTGCAAGTAAAAAATTATTTAAAGTAAGAAATGGAGAAATCCAAATTCTATTTGCCCGTAATCCATTTGCCAAGCTGTCAAGGTTTCTCTGTACTCCTTGTCCTAAGTAACAGACTGCAAAGCAAAAGAATGTTGGTGGAAAAAAATAAAATGTATAATGTTTTTTGCTCTAACACCACTGAAGCTGGGGGAGAAGGAGAAAAGAGAGCAATTTCCCTGCAGTGTCAAGCTGCTAAGTACCCATAATCACTCCAATAATCTTTGTCACAGTGTGACAAACCCTATGTTTCCACCCTACTGCATGACTTTTTTTTTCTCCTCTGACAGAACCACAGCAGGTAGTAATTGTGCTACTCAAATGTCAGCCTACACACAATATTGTTCACAAAGCTTAGCTATGAATATTAAAAAGTATGAAAAGGAGTAGATTGTCATATTACACATCTATATTTAGATGACTATGATGTCCTTCATACTCCTCAAATATTTCAAAAACTGTACACAGAACTGAAAATGAGGAGAAGCTTCCAAAGTCGTCTTCTAGTGACTGTTACTGCTAAGGCACACTCTGTTCCTCAAGCAGAGCAGTTTCCTCTAGAACAATTGGAAAATGCAAACAGACATTTTCTTCAATTAGAACATCTGACTCGATACAAGAAGAAAATCAACAACTGACCTTTCTAAATTTAATCATATAATTAGCAATTTAATCCATTAGATTCCTGTAGCAAAAAACATGTTCACTAAAGGAGTGGGGGGACAGGAATTAAAGGACCTAAACACAGTCTCTGGAAAAGAAGGCAACAAAAGCAAGGAAGGGAAAAAGAAAAGGGAGCAGCAGCTATAGCACTGCTGTCTATAGCTTCTCTTAAAGCGGATAACACTACAATTGTCTTTCAGACTCTTAGGACACAGCCTTATCATAAAGCAGAAAAGCAGATAGAGCTCAGCACCATGGCAACATTCACTTGCTTAATTACCAGCCCAGAAGGCTTCCAACAAGATCATTGGAAACATGTTTCACAAAAACAGCTGCTTTCACTTTTCCACAGTAATGTAAAAAATCAGGAAGGTAACAGCGATGGGACAGACACACCAAGAAAGCCAATGCTTTCATTCAGCATCAAGGAGTTTGTAGATGTACTCTGGTTTATTATAAACAAATTATCATGGCAAAATCATCACCAGTAAGGAAGTTTATTAACATACCTTTCAGTCGATGACTTAGAATCTGTTCCAGAATGGCTGCAAAATTATTAAATTCAGGGGAAGTATCATCGATAGTCTCAAAACAGGAACGGTCAATCAGAGTCTTGACTGAAAACCTAGAGTAAAAGTACAGGACTATCATAAATTATATGAATAGCTACTGGTCCTCTAGCAAAGAACCAGAAACCACCTTGATGATTTCAAGTTCAGTCAGAGCAATAGGAACACAAAATAAGTTGAGAAACAGCCTAGAAGTACAATCACCCTTGCTGGTCTTAAGCATAAAGCCTTAAAACCCGAAAGAAAACAAAAATCTCCACCCATTCCACATAAAAATGAGCTAATTATTCTCCTCTTCCCTAAACTATTTTAATGAAGTTGTAGAAAAATGAGCACTCGGAAGCATCCAACATCAGTTTCTCTTTGTAATTCTAAACATACTAATTTTTTGCTTGACATTTCATCAATGCTCCTTTTATTCCCTAAATTTATGCCCAAGAATCAGAAGTATTAACTTTATTGTATTAAGAGAACACTGTAATTTCATCCTAATGCAAAAATAATCCAGACATATTATAAAACAATGAATTTTTATGCACTGTTAACTCTGTGCATTAGCGTAGAGTGATTTCCCTGTGAATGGGGGTATTCAGCACCATATATTA
Organism: Corapipo altera; assembly: GCF_003945725.1. Classification (NCBI taxonomy): domain Eukaryota; kingdom Metazoa; phylum Chordata; class Aves; order Passeriformes; family Pipridae; genus Corapipo; species Corapipo altera. Next base: position 18,096 of record NW_020884880.1, on the reverse strand, counting down.
CTACATTATTATGCTAGAAAAGCTATCAATTTAAATGATCTAACATTTGAAATAGGAAAGGCTGAATCAAGCCACTGTGAAAACACACCAAAATGTAACTAATCAATTAGGCTGTTCACTGTGTTTAGTTACAACTGCATTTCCACAATTTTATTCTTATTCAGAAGATAGTTTAAACCTCAAAAAACATGACAAAAAATTATTCTCTTTTGCCTTCATAATTTTAATTATAATCCATTTTTATTTTCTTTTCTGCTTCTTGTTCTTTAGTTTTCAGTTTCAAGGCAGATTTCATATGTTCTCAAATTTGAAAATAACACTTATTTTGGAGCATTTATTGTGGGGAGTTTTGCAGCAATCTTATTTGTATTAATAGAGCCATACCAGAGCCTGAGGAGATAGTTTTCACAAGACCCAAACCTCAACAATACCAGCTTAGGATGTTCTCACTCTGCCTGCTCATCCCAGATCCCATACCTGAGCACATTGGCTTCCTCAGTTCTGCCAGTTCTACTTTTTCTGGGGCTCACTATGAACTGTTCCAGATTTTCAGTACTGGAAAGGAGGGGTGAAGTGACTCTTAAATATGGATACATTCATAATAAGTACACATCACTGCATCTCAACACAAACAGTTCTATGGCACAGCTGCAGAAGCAGCATACTACATAGGCATGGGTAGGACTGAAACACCTTCAACCAACCATACTAGTTTCAGATGATCTGTACTATAAAAGTAACTTATCTGCCTCCTTAGTGGAGTCAGCACAGCCTTCTGATGCTCACTTACTAAACCAAACTAATATGCTCAAACTGAATTGACATTTATCTTAAGAGTTTCCACTCAATTTGTTATACTCAGAAAACTTCTGAATAAAGACTCCCTATTTTACCTTTCCCGCAAGCTTCTATTGTTGTAATGTTTTTGGCAGGACAGGAATTAGGAGTGAATTAGGGTGGGGGAGGAAGCTTCTCCTGCAGTGCCAAGTTATGACTCAGTTTTGAACTCCTCCACATTTTTAACCAATTTTGAGTAAGTGAGAGACATGCATGCCCACCAGTTAATCGCTATTGACTACTCTAATGGCAAAAATTATTGCTTCCTCAAAGCTATACCAGAGCCATGAAATTATCTACAAAAAACACCTTCTTAATTTTGAAAAATAAATGCATATAGCAATGCCATGACTAAGTCAATATTAACTGTAAGAAGACAACTCCTCTTCCACTATGCAGGTCTGAAAAAGAGAAAGTGCAGCATATCACTCAGGGATAAATACACAAGATAGACAGTGAGTTAGCAGTGTGATGTACTGCACTATATACAGGAATATTATCTTAAAACTCAGAGAAAGGATCAACAACAAACTGCAAAACAAAGTAGAATACAATATATAGCTATGCCTATTTTTCCTGTATTCAACTACCTACTTAATAGTTCACTGATTAATACTGTATCAAATACCTATTCAGAAATGGAGATATATTCAAGAAGAAACACTTAAGAGCAATTTCACATACACTTCTAAAAATCAGAGATAAGAAATTTATTTTATATTTTCAATTTTAAAGCATTCTGCAATTCAACTGAAGAAAAAAGATCGAGTTTTTAAGGATACAACAATTTCTACATACCTTGGGTCCAATTACAAAAGACAGTCTAACAGCTCATCATCAATAATGGTGTTCTTTTTAAGTGCTCATATTACTGCCACCCTTTACTCCATGGAAATGTTAATTTTCATCTCTCCACTCTACACTTTCACCAGAAACCTAAGCAACCTTTATAGCTATGTCAAATTAGGTTAAATTGTCTTTTAGGAGGACTGACAGGGAGTGCAAGTATGTACCCATTACTTCCATAGACCAGGAAGATAAGGACACAACAAGGCAAAATGTGATTCACCAGAAATATTTTCTTGAGATTTAAAAAAAAAAAACTCTTAGGCAAATACTTCTGAGTTGTCTTTTTTTCTCCAAATACTACAAGGAGGCAAACATATTTCTAAGTGCAAGTTAAAAGTTGTAAGCACATTTTGCATGTTAAATATTCACACTTCGCCATGCTTACCATGCAGATTGGAAAAAAGGATTTAAGGTATGTAGAAGTTTTGCCTTTGAAAAAGGTTACAGTGTAAGCATTGAGTAAGCATTTGCCTCAGTCATCAATGATGCCTCATGTGTTGTTTCCACTGTATGGCCCCCCAGACAAGAAAGTCCACGCTCTTGCACAGTTATGTGGAACCACATGGCGACTGAAAGTCAAGAAACAAAAGGTCAGGTCTAAAGTACACAAGAGCTATGAAGAAAAAAATGTCCGTATAGGTAGAGCTAGAGCTGTTTCCTTGGTTCCCTTTGTTGCTCCCAGCTTCATAGAATCTAAGATCATTGAGTCCAATCCAATCCAAGTCCACCACTAAACCATGTCCCCAGGTGCCACATACACATCTTTTTGGAACACTTCCAGGGATGACAATTCCACCACTTCCCTGGGCACTCCGTTTCAATGCCTGACCACCCTTTTAGAGATGAAATCTTTCCTAATATCCAGTCTAAACCTCCCCAGTGTAACAGTCCACCTACATGTCAGAGGTTAACAGAGAAACTGCAGCAAAGAAGCATGAGAAAGTAAAGTGGCTTGAAAACAAACTAAAAATTTTCTAAAATTAACTTATTGGTGGACTATAGGAGCAGAGCAGTAATATAGTTCTGACACCTGTTGCTTCAAGACTCTTTAAAAAAGAGTCTTTTTCCAATCATTTTCCACTGCGTAACTGCAACAATAAGGTTTTGTTGGGTTTGAATTTTTTCTAAATATAGTAACTGCCATTGGAGAGATTCCAATATCAGTGTTTCTAAAAGACCTTCATTAACCCTGATGTTTTTGGATTCTCACATGTTCTTCTCTGTCACGAATCTACTCTTGCTTGAGCCAAAAAAAGACGTAGAAACAGTAGTATTCTCCAACCTTAATAAGACCTTCTGAATTATGTAAGCTGGAAACATTCTTAAATAAGAAAGACTTAGTCTTTTTGGGGTAGGCTGCAAGATATACAAGAAGGTCTCCCAAATTTCTTGTATAACTCCAAACCAAAGCGAAATCTTTTGTGGATATATCCCACATGTATAGGCTTATTTCCAAAACAGCCACAAGCCTCTAATGAAAAAGCAAAAAAGCGGAAAATTAGACTGATGTATGAATTTGTCACTTTTCATTGTCAAATTCTGCTCCTCCTTTTAAGTTTTCAAATGAATGAAAGGATTCTGTTAAATTTATTTAGCTTGCAGTTTGGGAAATGTCATTAAAATGCCATTTTGAAGAATACAAACTATTAGTATAGAATAATAGTATAGAACTACAGCAAAGCACAGAAATCTTTTAAATATTTAGTCTTACACTGGTAGAAGAATAAAAATATACACAAATGTACACATATTATAATAATGCAAAATCCTTTTTCCTCAACATGCTTTCCAAATTTTGATGTGTATTCACAAAATAAGAACTTCAGGTTTTGGGAAGATATAGCAAAATTAAATTGTTTCACTGAAAATAATTAAAATACACCAATTTCAAGTAGTTTCTGCAGTAGCTCCCTGTTTTATAAATGTTTGACTGAATTCCTTCTGCTTTCTAAGCATCTTTAAATACATTACACCATCATTTCAACTGCAGGACAATGATAAAACAAAAACTAAAATGAAACAGTACAGAATACAGAAGAGCACTGCCTCAAATGGAAGGCAGAAAAAACCAGCAAGTTCTGTAGAATACAATATTCTCTTTTTAAAAGAACTGTTTATACCCTGTATGATGGTGTCATTACTTGATAACACTGGTGTTTTCCTGAACACACAGATTGGCAATATCTGCATCTCTGTAATCATAGTGAAACTGAAAACTTTTATTCTTTCATTTGATCTGCTTCAGTAAGTCTGAGAAAAATCTTCTTTTTCTTTGTTTTTGTTGCATATCTTTTTCACAGGTAGGAACAGAAGTAAGCACAAAAGCCTGGGAAAAGACAGAATAGTACTAATGCTACTCTGAAATGCAGGTACTATGACTTGAAAGAATATTGAAGCAAATTCCTTGCAGTAGATGAATGATGGAGTCAGCTGTAAAACCTATTATCAATATGCAATAAAAGAAAAAAAAAGAAAAAAGGAAAAATATTTTTAAATACTGCTGCAGCGTTAAGTGGTGATGGTATAAAATTATTTAATAGTTGTCCTGGAACTTTATTAAGATTCGTGAGAAGTAAAACTATATCGTAACCCGCATGGATCTCATGTAGACCTTTCCCAGATAATATGCAAATTAGTTTGATAACTTCAAAATTAAGCAATTGAAACAAACGAGCGAACGGAGTCATTGCTACCAGCACATGCCCGCATTTAAAAGTTTGCCATGACGTAACGGGTCAGTGCCGCACACCTGGAAAACGCTGCATGAATTCCACAGTGACAGCAGTGGAAACGCTTCCACGGAACGCCGTACCACTAAGCTTGCATAAGCTCAGCACCGAGATGCTAAAAAAAAAAAATAATGTTTGAATACAGTAGCTCTAGTCCGTACTGCAGATCTCCTGATCTAGATTTCGGAGATAAAAATATCCCGGAGCGCAGCCTCCCCGGGATGCTCCTGCGGCACCGGCCCGCTCGCAGGAGCACACGCTCGGCCGCTTCCACAGGGCTCGAACGCCTTCACGTCCGAGACATCGTATGAAGCCTGAACCCCACAAGCGGCCGGACCGCGGCCATCGAAGGGAAGCGGCCGCTGCTCCAGCTCTGCCCGAGGACGGGCAACGTCCGATCGGCGCTGCCCAGGGCTCAGCCTGCCCTGCCCTGCTCCCGCACACGCCTTGCGCCTGAGAACTCAAGCATGGTGCCCAAAAACAACCTCTCAGTCACCCGCTCCATGCGACCTCCTCCCACCAAAAAACCCCATCTGACGCTCCGAAGCAGCGGCGCTGGCCGGTGAGACCCTGTCCCTCGCCGCCGCCGGGACACCCTCCCGCAGGAGCTGAGTCAGGATGGATGGATGGATGGATGAATGGATGGATGGATGGATGGATGGAGGACGAGGCTGCCCTACCCCTGGCCTGCCTCCCCCCGACCGGGCTGCGGCGGGGAGGCCGCCCGCGCTCCCGCCCCCGACCCACCTGTGCGAGGTGGAGGGCGGGGGGCGGGATGGGCCCCCGGGCAGCGGCGGGAGCGAGAAGGGAAACGACGATGCCCTCGGGCGGGCCAGGCCGGGGCTCACCTGCACACCGTGATCAAGTTCCGCCTCTCGACCGCGGCGTTGCGGGACGGGACGCTTTTCCTGCGGGCGGAGACGTTGAGCCCCCCTAAGCCGAGGGACGCCATCTCCGCTGGGCAGGGCAGGTGGAGCCGCCGGGGCTGGCGCGGAGCCTTTGTTCCCAGCCTCTCGCTCTCGAGGATGCTGCGCCCGCCGCCGCCGCACGCAGAAGCCGAGGAGGAGACCCCCGTGCTTCCCCCGCTCCTCCTCCCACTGGCCGGTCCCGGAGCGCCCGCGGCAGGCGCTGGGCCGGGCGGGCTGCGCGGGGTCCCCGCGGCGGGGGCGGCTCGGCCCCCCCGCGCCGGCAGCCGGGCCGCCACAGCGCCGC
>NW_020884880.1:667-12069 GCF_003945725.1 Corapipo altera | reverse complement strand
CCACTGCGGGGGGGGGCGCGCCGCCGCCGCCGCCGCTGCCGCCGGGGGGCGCTGCAGCGGGGAGCGGGAGCGGGAGCGGGCGGGGGGCCGCACCTGAGGCGGCGGGAGGGCGGTGGGGGCGGCCGTCCTTCAGGACCCTCAGCGAGCCCTGCAGCCCTCTAAACGTCCGTGAAATCGTGGTCTTCTTTTAATGGTTATCAGTTTCTCCTCCTTCTAGCGGGTGGCTGTCTAAGATGTGTGAACTTCCCCGTTGTAGCTTGCGAAGTTAAAAGTGCTGTCAGTCATTAATTAGAATCATAGAAGTGCAGAATCATTAAGGTTTGAAAAGACCTCCATCGAGTGCAACCTTTGACCAAACGCCACCTTGTCAATTAGACTGTAGCACTAAGAGCTTTTTGAACACTGCAGGGATAGTGACTCCACCATCTCCCTGGACAGTCCATTCCAATGCCTGACAATGCCTAATGGGATATGTAAGCTTTAGAGGCCATAGTTGTAGGAATATGGGCATGAAATGGGAATGCACTCTGACACCAAAGTAAAGCTCTGAACAAAGTTATGACTTCTGAGCATGCTTGGAAGAGCTCTGGCTTTGCCTTGGTGTCAAGTTCTACATGAGATGCAGAATGGCATGAAGTTCCTGTCACTGGAAGACAGGATGATACAATTCTGAAGAAAACCTAGCAGTAATCTAATTGCATTTTGTGGCTGTGAAGGAGTAGATTTGGCAGGATAGCTGGGGAGGTGTGAAGCTGTATGGATTGATTTGGTGTGCTTCCTTTATGGGAAGAAATTTTGTTTCTGCTTAAGAAAATAATTTATTTGCAACAAGGATGAATGGTGAAATAAATTTTGTCACAACTCTTTATTCTACTGTGTTATGCACATGATATTCCTACAAAGTCTATTAAATTCCAACCTATCAATTCCTATTAATATATATAATATAAAAATATGAAAAAATCTATTTATTGACATGCAAATCCCCCCTGAATTATGTTTTTTTTGAGGATATCACCTGTAGATTTTCTATTTCTAAGAGATTCTGTCAAACAAGAACTGTGTCCAGTTACTGACTGCCAGTTTCTTTACATGATGAGAAGTTGTGTTGACATAGGAACTTTCAAAAGTAGATTAGCACATGGATGACCATTTTTTTCAAATGTAGTAACATATAAACTTTTTTCATCAGAAGATATTTCCTAAATAGATTCAAGTGTCAACACCAAACCTTCCAAGTTCATCATATATTACTTGATATGCTATATTCTTACCCTACTTGATATGGAGTTGAATAAGTTTGAACTAATCTTTATGTTCATTGACCTGGATATCAAATGGTAAGTAAACTGTTCTACCTTCCCTAAGGTAAAGCTTCATCTTTGCTTGGGTGGATATTTTCCCAAGCATATTATTCAAATTCACTATAAGGTAGTTCATCATTCTATTCCCAGCCTCTCTTCCTCCCATGTCCAGAAACATCATAAAAGAAATGGGGGCACAGATAAACCTGAAGGAGGAAATTCTTCCTACATTGAAATTGAGAGTAGCACTTTTTTTTTTTAAATGGCTCTACTAGTACAAGATTGAAACTATCTGTTGTTTTTTGCTTTTTCTTTCAGACTATCAAGGGGAAATGCATTACTTGTTGCTTCTCAGAAGTGAAGAGCCTGCCTTCAGGTTTCTTTCTGCTTCTCGGAGTCTTTTTTGAGGCCCATTGTATCTGTAGCTTCTGTTAAGAGATTCGTGCAGCTTGAATGATCTTTCGATTAAGTTCAAGCTGAGGCTGAAGTAGATTTAATCTCTGCAGATGAGCAATTTCAGCTGGAAGGTCTGTTGTTCTTGAACTGATGATAAACATACTGGATAATCACTGATACTTTACCAAAGAAAACCCTAAAAAAAACCCAACAAACAACAGGAAAACTATTTGCGCATATATCAAAACCAAAAGTATCTTCTCTGTTCTTCTCCTCTGCCTTTTTCCCAGAAACTGCAACTTTTTATATTTGTTCTTGAAAGAGATTTAAGATCAAATCAGGCTTATCTGTTTGGGCCAAGCTTTAGGTTTCAATATTGATAGGTTTTAGTCCTCAAGTAAATGGATTTTTTAAAAAATCATTGCTTTCTTTCAAATATAATTTATCTTCTACTACTGCTTTATCCAAGCAGAAAATGTAAAAAGGTTCTGGAAGACTTCAAAAGAAGAAAAAAATAATAATTTGAATATCATCAACTGCCTTGGAAAGCTCAATAAATTTGTCAGGAAATTTACTGTATTAACTCCTGAATTTTTAATGCCTGTAAGAAAATAGACTCAGGGAAAATCTCATTGCCTTCAACTAGCTAATGGGAGAATAGAGGAAACAGGCTCTTCTGAGGAGCGCATAGCAAACAGACAAGGGGCAATTGTCATGTGCAGCAATAAGGGATAGATGTGAAAAATTTACAGCAAGGACATTAAAGCGCTGGAATGGATTGCTTAGAGCAGCTGAATGATGTTTTTCCTGGAGATACTCAAAACTTAACTGAATGAAGAATCAGAATGTCCTAACTTCAAAGTTGATCCTGCTGTGAGCAGGTAGAAAAATTACTCCCATTGGTCACTTCCTGCCTAAACTGTTGCTGTGGTTTAACCTCAGCTGGCAACTAATTCTCAGGCAGCCACTTGCTTACTCTTCCCCAGTCAGGTGGAAAAGAGAAACGTAAGAGTAAAAGTGAGAAAACTCATGGGTTGTGATAGACATTTTAATAAGTAAAACAAAAGTTGCACATGCAAACTAGGCAAAACAAGGAATTTGTTCACCACATAGGCAGGCAGGTGTTCAGCAGGAAAGCAGGACTCCATCATGTAATGGACTTGGAAAGACAAACACCACCGCTCCGAACATCCCCTCCTTCTTTTTCCCCCAGTTTTACATGTTGGGCATGATACCATATGGTTTGAGACATGCCTTCAGTCACTTGGGGTCAACTGTCTTAGCTGTGTCTCTTTCCAACTTCTTGTGCACCCCAAGCCCACAATGGCTGGCCATTGTGAGAAGCAGAAAAGATCTCGACTTTGTGCAAGCACTGCTCAGCAAAAACTAAAAAAATCTCTGGTTATCAATACTGTTTTTAGCACAAATCCAAAACACAGCCCCATACTAGCTACTATGAAGAAAATAAACTCTACCACAGTCAAAATCAGCACAACTATTTTGACTCACATTTGATAGTTGCATTCTAGAATTATTCCTATAATTAATTTCATAAGAAAAAGTACTTTCGGTTCTCAAGTTTCTGAATACAGAATGCATAATGTAAATGTACCATGTCAATGGTACATGTGAGTTGTTGCACAGACTTCCACCAGTTACCTATAACAAGCTTTTTAGCTTTAAAGCATTAATAAGATACTAATAGTTGTGTTTGCCAGAGTACGTGGCTTCACTAAAGAAAGTCCATAAAGAAGGCATGGGCATGGGTAATGAGTGAATTCTAAAAAAGTATACAAAAAACTCCCACAAAACCAAACCTACTGGGAACTAACTCCTGTTATATTTCAACCTTGTGAAACTGGAATGCATTACTTACAATAGTCAGAAACAATATTGCTGGAGTAGGAATTTGAAGTCTCACTATGTGAATAAATAGAACAGCTTTGACTGGTATAGTGGCAATGAGGAATATTAAATGAACAAAATACATTTGGATCTACAGAAGCAATGCCTGTATGAAATTTGCTGTATCTCAAAGAACAAAAGACTCAGAAGTGCTTCTCCAGACTTACTGGCTTTCAGTCAATAATAAGATGATTTTTAAACACAAGTGCAAAAACTCCAGTAAGGATATTGTTGATCTAAAAAGTGCTCCCCTATCAAATTTGACATAATTCATTCGCTTGAATTATTTTCTGAAGACATAAGCACATTGGAAAATAAAATCTAAAAGTCAAACATTTTATTGCATTCTTAGTGAGTTTGACTCAGTACAGTTTGCAACTTTAAAACCTCAATTCTGAACAAATTAAATATTTGCAAGGTTTAGTTCCACTTGAAACTTACTCTACAAGTTGTGTACTGAGTCTGGCAGGGACAAGTAATTTTCTTTATAGCAGCAAGTGTGGTGCTGCATTTTGGATTACTTACCAAAACAGTGCTGGTAACACACCAATATTTTAACTGGTGCTGAACAGTGTTTATACAGAGTTAAAGCTATCTCTGCTTCTTGCACTTCCCAGCTAGTGAGGAGGCTGTGGCTGCACAAGAAGCTGTGAGAGAACACTGCTGGATCCCGAATTCGTATATCTGCAGAAAGGAATTTGAGCGGTCTCAGCAAAAGACTTTGGGCTACGAGAGCTGAGGAAAAAAACTCAGTTTAAGAAGCACATGGGACATCACCAGTGTGGATTGCCCTGTCCAAGCCAGAGAGACCATATCCTGATATTATCAAACATCTGCAGAAGACCTATTGTGTTCTATCTCTCTCTTTGTGTTACCTGAATCCTGTACATTCTGTAAACTTGAATACCTATTCCCCTCATGTAATTCCCCTAAGATAAAATGGGTTTTCCCCTATGATGTAAGTGTTAAGATCCCAAAATTTGTAAACCTGGGTTTTTGCCTTTTACCTCATCTCTGTAAAGCCCCCAATTGTAATAAGCTGACCCTCCGATAAATATGCCAACCCCGCCGTGAACGTGTAGTACCCCAGACCCATAAAAATACCATTTTTGTACGAATAAAGGATTCCAGTTTCTTGCCTCCCTGGGATCAACTTAGCTTTATTGACCTCCACAGAACATAGCCCACACACCTGACTCCAACTGACCCAAGGGATATCCCATACCATATGGCATTGTGTCCAGTGGTAAAAACTCAGTCAGAGAAGGAAGAAGCGGGGACATTTGAGGTTACAGCATTTCTCTTCCCAAGTAACTGTTATGAATGATGAAGCCTCACTTTCCTGGAAATGGCTAAAAATCTGACTATTGATGGGAATAAGTGAATGAATTCCTTATTCTGCTTTGCTTACATGCACTGCTTTACTTCACTTTTTAAACTGTCTTTAACTCAGCCCACAATTTTTCTTGCTTTTGACCTTACAATTCTCTCTCCCATGCCACCAGGCAAAAGTAAATGAGTGGCTGTGTGGGCCTTAACTGCTGGCCAGGGTTAATCCACAAGAAGTTAACACTGTATTGTGATTTAGAGTAGGAGAAAATGAACTTGATATGAAGATATCACATAAAACTCCCTCAGTTAGGAGCAAAACAGAAATTGATTATAGCGCATATAGTATGAAATGTAATATATTTCACTATTGTACTTTCAGATAATTTGGAGCCCATCTCATGAATTTCAGTCAGTTGCTTAGCTCTGTGTATATGTAAGAGGCATACATGCTTGCTGTTTTAAAAGTTTGTGGTGTGAAATTATTTGGGCATTTTTGTTGTTTTTGTTTTTTTTTTTGCTTTGTTGTGCTTTTTTTTATTAGCATATCTGTATATCTATGTATATTTGATTTATCAATATCTTTGTACTGAAACATGGTAGGTATCATTTGAAATTCTGGTTGTATTTTTGCAAATCCTGTTTCCTACATGAATTATCAGATTGGGTAAATTAGTCCGATTATTTATATCTTGCACTTTGGCATTATTACTTATCCTTATGTCTTAAAAAATCTGTAAAGGAGACTTTAAAAGAAATGTTTGAGGGTGTTTTAGAAAATGGAATTCCACCCACCTTCTTTTTTTCCATCCTGCTGATACTTAATTCTGTGGAAGGAGTGAAAGCAGTTGAGGAAAGCACAGTACTATATGCCTCTTTAGAGCACACTTGAGTGACAGGCATGAACAGAAGGTGGATAAGAACAAAAGCTGAATTTTACAAATGACATCATCATAGTAGAACTGGCCAAAAAAAAAGCCACTGAAATATGAAGCATGTTTGTGATTTAGGACTGGAAGGGTGTAAATTTCAATCTGTGAGGTTTAAAACTTGTTGCAAGTCAGTTTGAGGTTGCTTGCCTGAAATGAATAGGAAAACAATATTTGAAGGCATCATGACTTGAACACTGGAAGACAGTTTTTGAAACCTATGCTTGTGAACCATAAATGAGATTACTGCTCTATGTCATGGCACATAAAATTTAATCCATGTTCATCTCTCTTCATTAGTCTTTTTGCATATTTGAAAGTTATGTTATTAGGAGTTATTACACTTTTCTTTTGTGACTTAAAATATTTACATTGCCACTTGGTGGCCTCATTTGATCAGATAATAGAAGGTAAAAATATAAGTTAAGGTCCTTTGTTTTTCACAGGTGTGCAATTCAAACCTTGATGTGTTATCTTCCTACACATCCAGGACAGTAGACCCCTTTTTGCAACTATGTGTCTGCTGTGGTAATTATTGTGGTGGTTCTCAAGAGCCTGAATTTCTGATGTTGGGGTGGTCAGATTTGAGAGCTCTTCGGTAAGGATAGAACTAAAGTGGATGGTTTTTCTCCCCATTCTTCCTTGCTCATCCTTGATGTTTTAGTGTTCTTCACCCCTTCCCAATCAAAACAAGCAGAGGATATTTTCTGCTATCAATAGTTTAACTTCTTTCTTTTTTATAGGACTAGAACTTGTTCTGATTTTGCCAGACTTCTTTCTTGCTTATTCTGGATCCTTAGTTCTTATTTTCTAGATTTATTACTTGATGATATTTTTCTGTATCCCTTTTGTGAAAATATACCCCAAGCGTCTGTCTCTTTTTGGTTCCATATATAATATATTCATATGATTAGTTGTGTTACAAAATGCTAGTTCATTATTGCTGGGTTTGCTGCTTTAGTGTATTTATGTCTGGATTCAAGGCAAGCAAATACTGATTATATCATGCTTAATATACTCTTACTCATAGAAGTCTTCTGCCTTGGTAAGCCTCTTGTCAGTGATGGGATGGCAACTCAATTCCCTGTGCCTTGCAAACTCTGGAAGAATGGCCTGGATGAGTGTACAGTGAGGTGGATTGAGAACTGACTGAATGGCAACCTCACAGGGTTGTGATCAGTGGCACAGTTGCAGGGATGAAGAGGTAGATGCCTCCTCAGTGAGTTTACTGATGATAATAACTGGAAGGACCCATCCCCCCAAAAGCTCTGCAGCCCTTCAGAAGACCCTGACAGGCTGGAGGGATTGGCAGAGCAGAACATTTTGAAATTTCACAAAGGCAAATGCAGGGTCTTGCACCCGGAGAAGAATAACCCCGTGTACCAGGACAGGCTGGGGGCTGACCTGCTGGAAAACAACTTTGCAGAAAAGAACCTGGGGATCCTGGCAGGCAACAAGCTGTCCATGAGCCAGCAGTGTGCCCTTGTGAGCAAGAAGGCCAATGGTGTTCCAAGGTGCATTAGGAAGAGCATTGCCAGTAGGTCAACAGAGGTGATCCTGCTCCTTTACTCAGCCCTAGTGGAGCCACATCTGTAGTGCTGCGTGCAGTTCTGGGCTCCTCAGGACAAAAGAGACACAAAGCTCCTGGTAGAGGTCCAGCAGCCGCTATGAAAATTATTAAGGGACAGGAGTATCTCTCTTATGAGGAAAGGCTGAGGGAGCTGGGCCTATTCAGCCTTAGAAGAGAAAACTAAGAGGGGACCTCACTGATGTCTATAAGTATCTGAAGGGAAGGTGTCAAGAGGATGGAGCCAGACTCTTCCCAGTGGTGCCAAACAACAAGAGGCAATGGGCAGAAACTAATGCACAAGTTCCACCTGAACATGAAGAACTTCTTTATTGTGAGACTGACTGAGCATTGAAACAGATTTCCCAGAGATTGTGGGAATATCTCCTTCCCTGGAGATATTCAGAAGCCATCTGGACACACTCCTGAGTAATATGCTCTAGGGGACCCTGCTTGAACAGAGAGGTTGGACTAGATGACCTCCAGTGGTCCCTTCCCACCTGAACCATACTGTGACTCTGTGATTCCAAACCCACAGTCTCAAGCTCTGCTGGCTCAAGGCTAAGTACTGCCTCAGAGCAGGAAGGTGGAGTGTCACCTTGTTCCAGTCTTGTCTCATGATTTTCTTGCAAAATACAGTTCTTTTGCAGTTGTGTAGCTCCAGATAGCCCCAGGTCTTCTGTCATACATTACAAGGTATATTGCAACCTGTAATAAAAAGACAACTACTTAATACACAGGTAATGATTTACGGTTAAAAGAACACGTAATTCTTGTAACAGTGTTTCTTCATCCTTTCCTGGTCTAAGTGGCTGTTGAGTCTCCAAAGTACTATGTCTTCTCACTGCTTGCTGTCTATTAATTAAATTTTTTTATCTGTTTGCTCTCTTTTCCATGATTCCTTAATGTTTTTGTCATAAAGATTTCAAATTAGCCCCAGGCTGGTGATGTTCTGGATATTATAATTCTGTTGGTATAGGCGAACATTACAAATGTCTATCCTAAATTATATAGCTGAGAAATCTTGCATACCTGTTTCTCCACACAGAGCACAGTTTTATGGTGATTTATATTGAAATAAATACAGAGAAACAATAACATGTATCTGTATCTGGTGTCATAGGTCCTAGAATCATTAACTATTTAGGTCCACACACAAGTAGCTACTGCTATCATAGGAGCAATGCTCTGTTCCCATAGTGGGGGCTTCTCTGGACAGCATTCCTCTGTGACAGGACTCAGTGACTATGATCACATTTCTGAATCTGTTAATACACCATGAGTAGTGCCCCTTAGCTCCTGTGCAGTGACTGATACATGTCTTCAGGCAATAGCAATGTGGGTTGTGCATGTGCTGTTTTACAATCATCTCTATGCCACCTTCTGTATAGCATCTTGGCCTTCATTTCTTCTAAAATCACATCTCTATCCCATTTCAGTGGTTGAAACTTTGGCCATCCTACACTCTGACTGTCCTATAAATTGTGTCCCCGTGATCACTGCTTGCAGAATCTACTGTTACTGGTAGTTTAACAATGTTAGTAGCACTTTTGAGTTCCAGTACTTTTCTTTCTGTAAAACCAATATTTTTACTATTTCTACTCATTTTTTGATTCCCATATGACATTGTACAATCTCATTTAATAAAAATATATTGTGTAAATAACATTCAAATATTTACTTATACATAGTTTTATTTCATGGGGTTTTTATGTTGAATATAATATGCCCCAGTTTTGATCACTTACTACTTAAAGCTTTTAGAGAAGTGGTATCTAAAATTCCAGTTACAACTTCTACTCCCTTAAAATTATATCCAACCCTCTTGGTATGTTGGACTCAATCACATGGAATCCATTTCTGGATCAATGTTACAAATAACCTTTTAATAAAAGCAGCATATCTGTTCAGTCTTAGAAAAGTCAAAGTAAAACTTTCTTCACAGCAATAAGCACTCTATTACTTTGTTGCTACAAAGTAGTATTTGTATTTGTATACCCAAAATGGTAAATTTTCTCTGGAAACTTTGGTTAACCGCACGAACAGTAAAACTCCGTGAACTAAATGTTTGACCTCTCTTTTTTGTTGATTGTTTCGCTTTCTACTTCGCTTCTGATTTTAACACTTTGTTTAAACATCTCTGCTGTTCTCTGCTCATATATCAATTGGTATGGTTGTCCAAGTTCCATCACAATTGCTGTACATTCTTTTGATTTTTAGCCAAGTAGGTAGAAATAAAATATCCAAGGTTAATTTGTATGTGCTTCAAGCCCCCAGAGAGCCCTTTAAATCAGAGACTTTTGTTAAAATCATAAAATTATTTTTGGCACCATGGAACATAGATGCTATTGTTTAGCCCTCATACTTGTTTCCCACAATTTTAAAGCAGTGGAGACATTTATCTTACATTTTTATGATCTGTGGTACAAAAGAGTTTTCCATTGCTACTGGAGGTAGGGTCTATTATCAACAAAAAGCAGGATGCTTACTACTGCCTTTTTATGTAAGCAAATATTCACAAATTTGAACCTAACGTAATTATTAATAAACACATGAAAACTTCACTCAGACAAAACCTAATAATTAATTTATGCTGCTTCTTTTAAAAGCCTTTCTGCTAGCAATAGTTCTGCTCTGACTTCCCTTACTGACTCTTAAATTGTAATAACAACATCTATAACATAAAATTCTTGCTTTTTGTTGACTTATTTACCTTTCCATAATTAAAATTGAAACTGGAACTATTTAGACATTTTTCCATTCATGAGTTTTTCTTCATTTATATAAGGTCCTGCTTTGTTTATAATTAGATCTGGTCCATCCTATTTATAGTTTAGACCATAAATTTGCATGGAACAAACTCTCCTTCCTCCTTGTCATTCTTCAGAGTACTGGTTTATTCTTGTTTGCGTATTCGTGCATTGAGCATTCCTTCCCATCTGAGTTGCTATAACGTCATTAAACACTTTCCATGTGTTTAGATAGGGTCTGTATACATTCTTCAGTTAAAACATTAGGCAATCATTTTACTTCCAGGCATAGCTCAAAATCATATGAGTTGTGAGAAGCTGTTGTGGCTCACAGGCCATTACAATGACAAGGTGATGTGATATCCCAAACTTTTCCATAATTTTTCACCATTTGGCTTAGTGCTATTTTTGTAGTCCCATCAGGTCATTCAATTTACCTTGAACTGCAAGTTTCAAACAATGTGGAGCCTTTCTTTTCTTCGCAGGCTCCCACATAATTCCCTGATTATTTGCCCCGGAATAAATATTCCTTGTTTCAAATCAATCTATTGGTTTAAATCCCATCTGAAATATACAATGTGGTATATTACATTGTGGTATATATATAATAAAATATGCAGTGTGGTACACTTGGCTGTAGCTTTCTTTACTGGAACAAACTCAACCCACTTTTTCAGTGGCTCTAGAATTAGGAAACCATACTTACTCCCACTTTGTGTGGTAGGTGGGAATAAGATGAGACTATGCTAAATCTAGCATAGTCTGTTTGTATGATAGCCTGTTGTCCTGGTTTTTGCTGGGAAAGAGTTTGGTTTTTTCTGAGTCCAGTACTGTGTTTTGAATTCCGTATGAGAATTATGAGATAACACACTGATGTTTTGGTTGTTGCTAAGTAGTGCTTCCCTTAAGTCAAGGACTTTTCAGTGTCTCATGCTCTGCCAGTGAGGAGCTGCACAAGAAGCTGAGGGCAGGGGGAGCACAGTCAGGATGGGTGACCTGAGCTGACCGAGGGAATATTTCATACTACAGGATGTCATGCCCCATATATAAACTGGGAGGAGTTGGCTGGGAGGGGCTGATTGGAGCTCAGGGACTAGCTGAGCATCTGTCAGTGAGTGGTAAGCAATTATACTGCACATTACTTGTTTCTCTTGGGTTTTATGTCCCCCCATCTATATTATTATTATTATTATTATTATTATTATTATTATTATTATTATTA
>NW_020884880.1:0-657 GCF_003945725.1 Corapipo altera | reverse complement strand
TATTATTATTATTATTATTATTATTATTATTATTATTATTATTATTATTATTATTATATTTTAGTTTGTTTCAATTACAAAACTCTTCTTACATTAAGCCATGAATTTTTACTTTTTTCCAATTCTCATTCCCACCCCACTGGGCAGAGAGTGAGTGAGCGAGCAAATGGCTGTGGTACTTACCTGCCATCTGGGGTTAAACCATGACAACTACGGTTCATGAATTCTGATGTTTTAATTTTCTCTTAGTGAGGGTATTTACCACAGCACAAACTAAGCTATTATATACCCATCTGTTTTCACCTTTGGCCAACTACCTACCTTCTAATACTCCGTTTTGCATTCAAACACTCTGTAAATGATCTTGCTCATGTACCTATTGAAATAAATCTACTGGAAGTGTACAGAGTGCTCCTTGTCTACAAGTGTTTGTTACCTGGCCACAGTACACTCTCTATGCTTCACCTCTCTACTAGCTTCTATAGTAATCGCCCCTCAATGTCCTCATTTTCATGTGGTAATTAGCTCGGTCTTTGATACCTTGCTTTGTATCATTTTCTTTGGTTTGTTTTCAAACTGTGTGTTTCTTCAAATGTTAAGTCTGCTGGGGCCACCACAATCTTGACAAGGGTATGTGCTTGACTATCCCAATACTGC
>NW_020884879.1:20757804-20886527 GCF_003945725.1 Corapipo altera | reverse complement strand
CTATCACTGTTCATCTGTAATTCAACAAAGAATTCTTGAGTAATTCTTTCAAGGGAGGTAGAAAGTACTGTTATCCCCATTTTATTGACTCCAAACCTGAAATAGACAGCTCATTAACTAATTTGAGGCCCCAGAAAGAAAAGTTATCAAAGACAAGCTTACACTGTAGGAAGTCATGAAAAGTTCACGCTCTTAAGTAACAGGAAACACTGCTTTCTGCCTTCAGAGTAAGTTTCATCACCAACATTTTCCACATGAATATTTAACACTCACAAAAATGTCACATTCTCCTCTTTTCTTTTTTCTTGTTTTATAGGAAGAGTATCCCAGAATACATATTATATCTTCTGTTCATCTCTGCTCTTAATCTTGTAGCTCTCATGGAAAAGTTTAACCCACATATCATTTTACTTAAGACTTCGTGCATGAATTTCCTCTCTGAATCTCTTGGCCATATGAGTAAAACCAAGACCCAGCCGTGTCTCCAGGAGGGGATGACCTGGAGTTCAACATTTCTGTACAGAGACGACCTGTGCCAAGTGATCCAAAAAAATCTCAAGAAAGGTTACCTCAGAGAAACCAATGCCTCTAAAAATGCTTTTTTTTTTTAGTAAAGGCTATAAGGTTTCTAGACAACCACCTCAAACATAAATTCAGACAGCTAAACACAGGCAAGAAAAAGCCTTGTCCTCAAGTGGGTGAGGAAGACGCTCCACTGATGTGAGACTAGACCAGATGGCACAAGAGCCTAGTTAGCAAAGAAGACAAGTTTCCGAACCACTCTACATCACTCATTCGACCCTTTCCTAAAAGGCTGTCTCTCATGTTAACTACAATTTTCTCTCTGCAATGAATCCTCAGCCACTGTTTATTGTTTGGCATCAGTTGGGTGGTATCAATCCTGGCAATCTTTTTTTGTCATGTAAATATCTAGGAAGAATAAGAACAAAACAATCAATTCATATCCCATAGACCACTGAATCATCTCCTGGCAATGACAACTTCAAACCACTATTTACATGGCTGGAAAAGGACTTACAACTTAGATGCTTTGTGACATTGGCAATCCTTTTGCCCTCTACTTGCCCACACTTCAATTTTCTAAGACTTTCATCAGGGAAGAACATTAAGGAAAGATGGCTTGTAATGCAGTATCAGATACAGTGCTTCAAAAACTTCAGCTTTTAATCACATTTCATTTTTAATAGTCATCTCCCAGATTACTTATTTTTCAGACAGAAGCTTAAGTCATTTGAACAACTTTGTGAGCAATTTCCTTTACCCTATTTCTTCAGACATTTGGAGTAATTTCATATGTACCAGCTCTTTACATTATTTTCTAGCTCATCACTTTTACTATCGTTTAGACTCAGAGCTCATTTCTTCGATGTACCATAATTTGTTGTGGGAGCACAGGATTTCAAAGGACAAAATATCTTCATCATCTAATGTGCAGCACAATCTACATGTCAAAAAGAAATAGGAAGGTTATTATTTATGCTTCCTTTCAACCCACTCTCTTGCACAATAGTCAGATTGCTACATTCAAATTACAGCACACCACATCAAAGAAGCTTCATTTAATACCAGGCAAGGAGAATTCATACACTGAGTCTTGAGGTGTAAAATCCTGTAGTTTATATTGTATAGAGTAAGAGAAGTCCAGCTCCCTTTGTCCCATCATTGTTCACTGCTCATTAGACTAATCTGTAACATCATCCAGAACATAGGATTTGGATCCTATGTGTAACATTTCTTCTATTTCTCTTTTTCTTGCTCCGGTTTATTTTTGTTCTTTCCTATTTCACATTTCCTCTTTGGTGGAAATCTGATTTAGCCAACCAAGACAGAACCTCTTTTCATTTCATTTTCAACCCATGCCCTGAAAGGTGGCTGATGCAAGTTGCCTGAGTCTTGGGTTGGATGCTAAGATAGCATATTGTGCCTGTCCTTCTAACTCGTGAAACTGCAAGCTAAAAATCCACATCAAAAATAAAAAGTGCAATGTTAGTTTTTGTTGTTCTCTCCATTTTTATGTCTACTTGTGTTGTTTGTTTCCCAACAAATGATATAGGAGCATAAACTTAAGAAAAACTATTGAATCCACTCCAAATATGTTTTTCCAAAAGGACATTTGATGAAGTCTTTAATACTACCTATAATACAGTTTAACAAGAATTCCCTTCTAAAACATTTTCATACACAAAGGAAAGCAATTAGAGGATGCTGATTAAATGAAAACTTACTTTTTATTATGTATTTTTACAGATTTTATTTTAAAATATATATTTAAAAACCCCACTTAATAAATTAAACTTCAAATTCTATAATTACTTTTCTTCTTTTTTTCTGTATCTTTATTAAAAGATTAAAACAATTGCCAGTGTCAACTGCAGACTTAATAAACCAAGGTCTTCATGCTGAAACTTCATGTCCCTACTATCATAAAGTGAGTCAGACTAACAGATGAGACCATTTAGGAACACTTATGAAAGTAACACCATTAAAAATAAGGTTTGGGGGATTTTTTTAAATTATGCAGGTAGTATGGATTTGTGGGGATGTGAGTATTAATGCCTGTAGTGGCAAAAGGTAATAGTGATTTCTGATTGAAACCTGACCATTTTAATATTGACTTTGTTCCATCACATATGCTATCTCCTTTGAAATATGCGTGACAGTTCTGACAGCAAACCTCCATCTAGCATCACTCACCTTTCTTACAATCACCCTTGGGGTTTTTGCCATCTCACCCTACACTTGCAACACCTTCTCCTTCCATTACATCCAGCCACAGCAATCTTTTCATTCAAAAGGCATCCTAAAGATTGCCTTCCTTGTGAGCACATAGAAGGATATTACTCACTCATACAACTAATTTTCCCATTCATTTAAAATTATTGAGTTTTGCGGAATGCTGCAATATGTTAGTGATCAGCTGTGTCTGTTTCTAGGTGAAACTACCACTACTACTTCTAAGCTGTGGTACCTGTGGTTCTTTCCCAAACCTGGTGTGAGATGTGGCTGTATCCTACCAGCATGCTGGCATCACCCTACCTTCTGCTTCCCTCCCATACTCTTACATTCACTGGGAAATAAGACATGTGGGCAGTTCAGAAGAAAAGGATCGGCATTCCAAACACGGGAACAATGTCCAGATGACAGCAAGACAAGTAGTGCAGAACACACTGTGGAGTGGACTTGCCTCTCAGTGATTTAGGGGTTTCCTACCACTCTTTCTCAGTGAAACTTGATGGAGCTCAGATCTGCTAAGGAATTCCCACTAGAGCTCATCTCTCCTAAAAATAGCCTTTGTTCCATAAAATCATCCATCACGATAAACACTGCCGAATAATAAATTCTATGTCAAGGCCTCAGATGAGTGATTGATCTTCCTGTGATAACTCTTGTTCTTTCTTACCAACTTCAGTCTGAAATGTTACTTATCACTTGTTTCATCCTGTTCAATATAAAGTTACAAATCCAGCCAAAAAATAATTATGCTTTTCTATGTGTCTGCAAATGTTTAGCACACTTCTGGGCTCTGCAAGATAGCAATAATAATAATCACTGAACAGTAGCCTCCAGCCTTAGAATAGCCTGCAAATGTTAATGCCTAATTAACATGTCAGTGTGCAACATACCCTTGAATTGGAATTCACAAGGTAAAGTAGAAATAGAAAGACACCAAAAGGCTAAATAAACAGAAAGCAATGGATAGAGTCCTTCTGAAGGACAGAGATTTTGTTCTTCAAAGCCAAAAGTCCTTATTATCTGCAGCATTTTTTACCATACATGAAGTACACTATTGTATAATATTCATTTAAAACAAACCCCATTTTGCTACTTCACAAGGCATGATTCTATCCAACTTTACATGCATGGATGTCAGGTACAGCAGTACTTCAAAGTCTACTTCTAACAGAGAAGGAAAAGCCACTTGAATTTTGGCTAGCTCAACACAACTGAGCACAATGCAAAGGCTCACTGAAGTGTGGCAGAACTGAACATTGCCACCCTGGCACTTACTGTGCTCATTTCCATATCAATCCGACACATGCTTCTCCAAGACAAAGCTGTTTCACACCACTGCAGCTATTTGAACTTTGGAAATAAATGGAAAGGTTTCTGTGTTATGGTTAAAAAACAATGAATTTCATATCCTTTGTGCACAGGACACAGTTAATGAACACTGCCCTTTATAGGGCTGTATTAGTGATTGTGGGCAGAAGGAATGCATTGTAACAGAGCTGTGCTGTGCAGGAAAGACAAGCATCACTTTAAATTCAGAACACAGGGCTGACTACTAATAGTGATGCCTTTCAGATTAGAAGATTATATTCACTGCAACTTTGTTAGCTTGCTTAATGAGCCTATAGCAAAACCTGGGAATCGGCAATAAAGTGAAATTTAAGTCATTTTACCAAGGTCACACAGAAACCTGTGAAACAATAAACGGTCTATCCCATTTGTGTGTCTGCTCATGTTTTGATAAGACCAAGTTTCTTCTTTGCCCCACAGAGAAAGAAATACTTTTGAGACCTCTCACAAACCAAGAATAAAATATATTGTGCCATACAAAACAGTAAGATGTAGAGCATTAAGAGGGAAAAACCAAACATCAAAAGGACCAGAAGCTCTGTCACATCACATTAAAACCTACGGCACTATTGTGTCCAAAACAGTATTACTGGGAAAGAACCACCTCTTTCCTGCAAGGAAAGCAAGTGAATGTTTCAATGATGTAAAACAAAGACCATTTAAAATCACTACTTTTAGCTAAGAGCAAACTAACCATTTTTAAACTTGAAACTTCACAGGCATGTAAAGAACTCATTATTGTATATGAATAAGACTCCTCAATCAAAATGCCTGAAATCCCTGCCATAATAACTTTATTTAGATTGAAAAGAAACCATGTAATCTACTACTCAGTTAACAATAATTCCTTATTCTCTGCTCCCTGGGTTTTCCTTACAATGTTCTTTTCACAGTGATTACAGGGAAGAAAAAAGAAGGCAATAAAAAAATCCCTTATTTGGAAAAAAAGTATCAGAAAGTACATTCAAAGATTATATGTCAACTTGCCACAAGTCGAATTTTATTTCATCACAAAACAGCAAATGAGGAGAACAATTTTTGCTCCCATACTCTTTGAAGAGTAGATGCTTTTAGGTACTTTTAAGAAAACAGAAATAGAAACAGTGCCTGGTATCTTTTTGTTCTCCAGCAACAGCAGGATAGCAGGCTCTAAGCTCATAAAATCACAGAAGGATTGTGGTTGCAAGGGACCACTCAAAAACATCTAGCTCAGCCTCTGCTTAAAAGCAGGGTCAGCTAGAGCAAGTTGCTCATGGCTGTGTCCAGTCAGATTTTAAATATGATCAAGCAACTACCCCTCTGGGCAATCTGTTCCATTGTTTGATCACCCTCACAATAAAATGTGCTTTCTTATGTTTAGATGGAATCTTCTGTATTTCCATTTGTGTCCTCTGACTCTTGTCCTGTTACTGGGCACCACTGAGAAAAGCCTGCTTCCAACTTCTTTGCACACTCCCGTCAGGTATTTCTGCACATGGGTAAAACACCACTGAGGCTTCTGTTCTCCAGGATGAATCATCCCAGCTCTCTTATCTTCTCACTGTCAGATGCTCCTAGCTCATAATCATCATCATGGCCCTCTCCTGTACTTACTTGGGTGTGTCTCCATCTCTCCTGTACTGGGAAGGCCAGAACCAGACACAGTTCTCAGATGTTATTCACCAGTGTTAAGCTGCAGGGATGGATCACCTCTCTCAACCTGCTGGCAACACTCCTCCTAGTGCAGCTCAGGACACCATGAGCTGCCTTTGCTGCAAGGCCTCATTGCTGGTTCCTCTTCAGCTTTGGTCCCCCAGGACCCCCAGGACTTCTGCAAAGCTGCTTTCCAGCTGGGTAGTTCCCAGACCGTAATTGTTATTCCACGGAGTTATGCCTTCCCCCTTCCAGGGGCAGGAGTTTGCATCTCCCATTGTTCAATTCCATGAGACTCTTAGCAGCCCATATTTTCAGCCTGCTGATGCCTCTAAATGGCATCAAAATTACCTGGCATATCAACCATTCCTCACAGTTTTTTACTGTCTACCAACCAGATGAGTGTGTATTCTACGACAGAATCAAATTATTAACAAAGATGTTAAACAAGATCAGACTCAGATATACCATTAGTAACTGGACTCCAACTTGACTTTGCACCACTGTTCATAACACTCTGGACCCACCTGTTCAGCCAGTTTCCAGTCCACCTTATTGTCCACTTACCTAGACCATACTATGAGAAATAAATAACCTGGGTTTATTACAAGCAAATGAACTGAGTAGAAAAGCAGAAGGGAGGGGCTTTTATTAACCAAAGAGGTTTTTTTTTTTTTCTTTTTTAATTAAAATAGGTGTGGCGCGGAGTTGTAAGGTGAATGGTTCTGTCTGAACC
Organism: Corapipo altera; assembly: GCF_003945725.1. Classification (NCBI taxonomy): domain Eukaryota; kingdom Metazoa; phylum Chordata; class Aves; order Passeriformes; family Pipridae; genus Corapipo; species Corapipo altera. Next base: position 20,880,058 of record NW_020884879.1, on the reverse strand, counting down.
TGACACCAGGGAACTTTTTGTGGCCAGGAACAGGGAAAAATAAAAAAAATAAAGATACATCTTCTCTGCCTCGCGGCAGCCTATTACATCCAGGGGGGTAGGTCACAATCAATCAAAAAGAAGGGTAACACTCCTTCCCTGGTCAGAGAAATTACCTTTTAAGGTAAAAAACGGCATTCATTGAATATGTAACAACTTACATAACCAAAAAAATTTAAAAGGTGGGGATTTAAACGGGGGGTGTGCTTCCAGACCCTAGCAGCTTTGGACACCTGGTGCACTGAAATAAAACCTTCCATTACGCTTCGTCTCACAGGTTTTTTGCCATCTTTTTAAAACTGAAGGAGGAATTTTTCCCCACAATACTTCCTCAGTTTGTCTAAGAGGATATTACGTGAGACCACGTCAAAAGCCTTCATCAAGTCAAGATAAACAACTTCCACTCCTCTTCCTTCATCCATAAAGGCAGTCATCTCATGACAAGAACTACCAGGTTGGTCAGACATGATTCCTCCTTCCTAAAACCATGCTGACTATGCTTAATCACTTTATTGTTCTTTGTTTTCAAAAATGGTTTCCCAAATTATTTGCTCTATCCTCTTCTCAGGGATTAAATGCTGGCCTGTAGCTCCCCAGATCCACCTTCTCATCATCCCCTTGAAATAGGATGTGATATTTTCTTCCTGCTGGTCCACAGCCCAATGACCTTTCAAAGCTGATTGAGAGTGGCCTTGCAGTGACATCAGCCTGCTCCCTCAACAGTCATGGACACATCTCACCAGGTCGCCAGACTTCCACATGTCCAGTTTGTTTAAATGTTCCCCAACATAATCCTCTTCCACCAACGTAAATCTGCCTTGCCCCAAACGTTCCCACTGATTACAGGGGACCAAGACTCCCAGAAAGTTTATTTTGCCAGTAAAGACCAAGGCAAAGAAGGCAAGGAAAGCAGGACCCCAGCAGAATATCACAAAATCTATCCATTGTCAAAATTGAGTGTTTTCTTCTTATTCCAGAAGGGTAGTCAGCTGTCAACAAGTCTTCAGTTGTCAATTTTGCCCAAGCATCAATACAATCAATTATCAGAATACTTCCAAAAATTCTTATTTATTAATGATACATCATTGTTAGCAGACGGTGATCATAACTGCTTGTTATGACCAAGTATAGTGGTTTGGACCAAGTTTTCCCCCTGCAGTTATAAAATGGTACAACCCCAGGAGGGTGGTAACCCTTGAAGTTTTCAAGTTTTGTCCAATGAGTGCTTCTGCAACATATAAACATATCACAACCAAATGGAATAGAAGAGTTGTAGTTTGGTGGTAGAAGAAGCAGCCATGTTGTGAAAGCCACAAGGAGAAAAGGGTAAGAGCCCCTGGGGGGCTCTGGCCCCCCAGCCCCTGGCTGGGGGAAGCTGCAGGGACTTGGAACAGCGTAACGCTGGGCTAAGTGCCTGTAGTTGAAAAGCTGAAGGAGATGTTTCTCCACCGTGGGCAGCAGCAGGAATAGTGGCAGCCAGGACTGACCGGAGAAAAAGCGGTGGCACAGAGCCAGAAGAGATAAGACGGAGCAGCAAATAAACATGCAGCAAAGCAGAAAGAACTCCTGCAAGCCTGAGAGAGAAAGAACAGCAGCAGAGAACAGAACTAAGTTCTACAGAGAGGAAGTTTGAGGGTAAGAACTGCAAAACTCCCCTAAACTTCCTTTGAGATCCCTCCAAAAATGGAGGGGGTGGACTCTTACTGATTAGAAGTCCTAGATGGAGTAAAGGAGCTAAGAAGCTCGGTTGTCCTGAGAGCTCAGCCAGGACAGTGTATAGGAGGTAGACCTTGAGCCCTCCCTTGCTGCAAGCTACAAAGAAGCTCGCAGCCATCTTGAAGCAGGGCACAGAAGCTCTGCAAGGGGCTGAGTCCCCTGAAGATACCAGACCATCACAAAGACCCCCTGTGCTTCATGATATGACCGTGGTGATAGCGACCTTTGTCTGGGGTGAACGCAGCCCACGGAAGACCCTTCACCTGCGTCAAGGGGCTGCGAGGGGCTTGGATTTCCCCCTCGCGTGTGCTGGCAGAGATCCAGCTATCAGCTGCTGCAAGAAAAGAAGAGAGAGAGCCTGCTGCCTTAGAGACATTGCTGCTCTGAAGAAGGGATCTGTCCTTCTTCCCTCCTGGACTTTTATTTGGAGGGGAGAAGAGATCTGATCCACTGTAAATACTTATGGCATGGTAGAGATAGTTGAGATCGTGTGTATAATGTATTATAATATTTATTTGTACAGTCATTGTAATATATTCCCTTTCCCCCATTTTGAGTCCGTGTGATTGTCTGGAAAACACATCTTACACTAGGTTGAGATGTAGGAGGGGGTTTAGACTAGGGAATTGGATTTGGGGAATCTCAAACCATGACACCAAGCTTAAGCAAAATATATCCAGCTCGGACATGGGCTGAAAATGCTGATGGTGAGAATAAAAAGGAAGAAAGAAGGAAGGACACAATTTCCTAGGGATCCTGCTACAGGACAAAAGTAAATGTTGCAACTCATAGTATTTTAAAACTCACAGTTTATTCACCTGAAAATTCTGGCCATAACACCCATAAGGTTCTCTATCCAGAAGCAATCCTCGAGAGAAATATTCTTTATAACTCAAAGCAGACCTAGCCTCTGGAAGGCAGAAATTTCTTAACTCCTTAGAGGCTGCTGCTTCTGCTTTCCTACTTGAGGACTCCCATCTGAGAAAGAATCACAACAGGCATAACTGAATAGAAAACTTTTAAGTCCCATTCATAGCTCAGTGAATCGTCAGAATAATATGCAACAGCTGAACTACACATGTGAACCTGGTATTCCACAAAAAGCCTATCTTGTCTACTTTTATTCCATAAAAAGACTATTATCAGGATACCACCTTGAAACCAACTTAGGTGTAACATGATATTATGAGTAAGGTTAGGGCATCAGAAGATACAGATGTCAGCAGGCTGAGAGTAATCAGTTGGGTGCCAAAGGGGCAACCAGTATCCCACACCTCAGAGTCTTGGTCAAGGGTCAAGTCTGAAACTCAAAACCTGAGCTAGAAAACATGAAGACCCAGAGCTAAGAAAGAAATAGACTTTGGGAGAGCCTAGTCCTCAGTGTAGTACTTCAAACTCAGAACAAGGAGTGCAGGCTTCCAGGAGCCCGTAGTGCACAAGTGAGGTACCCCGTGATGTGTTCTAAGGAAACTTGAATGCAGTCAGCCACAGAGCAGTGAATCACAGAAAGTCAGGCCAAACCTGCAACGAGCCAGCCCACAATGGAATTTAAATCCCATCTCTTACCTCTCCCTCAGTCCTTTTTGACCACTGGATATCTGGAGTAGCACAACCTCCCAAGGACAGGAGCTCTCAAACAGTATATGTTAAAAAGGTCATGGTTTTTCAGCCTTTCAAAAGCCAAGGTCCCCCTGAATATGTGCAGAAATATTATCACACAGACATAGGAAGTATTAAGACACAACATAGACACACGCTGATACAATACCTAGGAAGTGGGGACACTTTAGAATGACATAGCAACTGGTGAATTTCATAAAATGCCCCCATTTTATGAAATTCCCAGTTCCAATGCTTATGTCTACTTCCAAAGTACCCAGCTGTACTTTAAAGTTGTGTAGTTTTTACACCTGGAAGGAATTAAACAAAGAATTGCCTTTGGGAGAAACTCCATATCTTCTAACACTGAAGACTATACAGCTGAGAAAGAAAATTGGCCGTTTCGTCATAAAACAAATATCCTCCATGTCATAGATTTCACAGTACCCTGAGAAAGACCCAAATCCCATTGGAAAGTAATGGGATTGAATGCATGGATTCTAAAATACAATGGAATTTGAGTGCCTGTATCCAATTGAAATGCAATGAGATTTGAGTACCTAAGTCTCATAACTTGATTGAAAGTCTACCTTCAGTTTTTCACATGATCATGGGGGCAGGTGGGACTTTGAAAATGTATCACATTATGCCTCAACTAGCACAAAAGAAGCTGCATTTAATTCAATAACATTATGCCAGAGTGCTCTCCTATAGGATTATTTTTTGGGGGTTATTTTTTTAAAACAGAAGGAGCCATTGCTGAACCACTAGTGTTACACAATTAACAGTTTCTGCATTCTTCTTCCTAGCAGAGAAAGCGTTGGGAAGTTCACGGAGGTTGCATAAAGTTCTTTTACGTTAATAGGCTTTTCTGATTCTGCACGCCCTTGCCCCCAAACAAGGTTAAATTAAGCTAGCAAACCAGCTAGCATTAGCAAAAATCATGTCTTTGGCACAAAGGATTACAATGGCCAGACAGATTTTGATCAGACCTATAATATATATACGCTAATCCTCTGGAAAATCAAATAACTAGCACATGAAGGCAGAACACGGATGACATCTGGTACCAATATGTGCAGAAAGAGCCCAGCAAATATTTTCCGCTGTTTTACACATTTAGCAACCAGTTTTGTTGAACTTTCGCCTCCATGAAGGTGAATTGCAGGGTATTGCCACAGGGTGGCTCATCTCGCCTGCGATGGGAGCAAGTAGCTTACACAAGTATCCAAGTGAGGCTGTTCTTTCCCAGAGCCTTACGGATTGCTACAGCCGGAGTACACAGGGAAGAACGACTACAAAGAGAAAACCAGGAAGGGCACAGACACAATTTTAATTCATCTTAACCTTGCATAGTTTCTCTCCCGCCAGTGAAACAACAGTCTTTCCTGATGATTTTGTGGGTGGATAGCACCTTGTCAGGGCACTGAGCCCACATTCCTCAGCAGCCAAAAATCCTACGGACTTTTCTGGAATTTCCAAATGACCAAAAAAATGCAACCTCACACCTTGTTCCTATACCTGTTCACTGTGACAAAATATATCTTGTTTGCTTCAAAGCATATGGGATAGGACTCTTGTTCGATCGACAGTGGCACAATGAAAACTGACTTCACTATCATTGGGCAGGCTGTTAAAAATTTTATGTTAACCTGTACAATAAAATCATGTCTCATCTCTTAAGACAGCAGACTAGCAAACTGAAAAACATGCATTCATAACTATCAAATGCTTCTAGATGTGGAAAAAAAAACAACTCTCATTTGTTTTCAAAAACTAGATTGGTGTAGGTAGGGGACTTTATAAATAACTATTTACAGTTAAAAAAATTCAAACAGAATATACAACAAAATTATTGTAATGGTCAGACATGATCAACTACTACAGAAGTGTTCTTAACAAGTGGAAATTAGTATTCTCTTGTTTCTAACTTTTTTTTTTCTTTTCTGCTGCTATATGTTAAACAACATTTTCATCTTGAGTGATATAAAGTTTAAATTCATAATAGTTACATGCTCAGCATATCTGGTTCGGCACTGCAATTTTTCAAAATGCAATTGATTAAATTTCCTCAGATTTAAGATATTTATTTCTAAAATGCATTTCTAAAATCCAGTGCATTTTCTCTTCTGAGTACTACATATTTAAAACAGAATTGAGAAGTTAAAGAGGGAATTAGATCCAAAAAAGATCCCCATGGCATGGCTTCTGAACTAGTCATTCACAAATAAATGCTTTTCAAAACTATTAATTCTACTCACGACAAATACCAGCTACCCTGCCAACTCTGAGGAAATTGCTTAAAAGACCAGCATCCATAAAAACCAGTAAGTTCAAAATTAATTCCAGACAACCCAGCATAGGCTGAAACAATATGGCACAGGGGAAAAGAAAACAAACAAACAAACAAAAACCCCAAACAACAAACAAACAAACAAAAACTCCCACCACAGCAGCTCCCTAGTACTCTAATAATATAATTCCTGTAGAAGAATTTCACTCTGAGGGTAACAGTAGCCCCCAGGGCAGTATAATGACATGGGCAGTGCCACAGGCCTATACATCTGTTTGCAGTCACAGACTAGATCACTACACTATTTGGGTGCCCGAGCCCTGCAAAAGGTATCGAGTTTACTATAAACAAGCAGATGAGCTGCACAGCAGGAACAAGAGCTGCCATATCTTCCAGAGCCACGAAACAGGAGAGATGTCGGGCAGCAGGCACAGCTATTGCTCTAGCAGCTGCCAGCACCGTGAAATCCTAAAATGCCCATGTACCTGCCAGAAAATAGATCCAAAGAGGGGGAAAGGGCAACCCCAGAAAAACTCAAGTACGTGGTAACCTCCGGATGAAAACTCGGCAGACTTTCTCAGAAATTCTAGGTACTGTGTTTTTACATGATGTATAAAAAAAATACACATAATGTACTTTTAACACAAACTGTGCTATGTTCATTTTCTCCAGAGTTCCACACTCCTGTTTACATACCCTAGGTCGCTACCAGATAGCGAGATGTTGCTTTATTCCTACCACTATTTCAGAACAGTGATTTCCTCCTCCCCTCCACACCCACACACAAGGCCCCCAATTCCCTCAGGAAATTCCCTGATCACTTTCACCCGTGTAATATCACGGCGCTCCACTGTTACTCCCGTTCCGCTGCCCTGCGCACACCCCGCGGTACCGCGGTGCTTTACAGCGGTCCTACGCAAAACCACGCTAACAACCCACACTTGGAAACGGTCGAGGGCTTTCCCGCACCCGGGATCCGGGAAAGCGAAGGCCTCCCTTCCCTCCCGTTCCTTGCTGTCCCGCGCAGAGGCGCAGCCGCCCACAGGGGGCGGCCCCGCCCCGCGGGAGCCACACGGCGAGCCGGGGCACTACAACACCCACAATGCACCGCGCTCCCGGACACGCCGGTTCCTGCAGTCCGCGCGCGGCCCCGCCCCACCCGCCCGGAGCTCCGCCCCCGCGGGGTGGGCGGGGCAGCGCTGACGGCGGCGCGGCGGAGCGGGGCGCGCGCGCGGCGGCGGGAGCAGGTGAGCGGGGGCGCGTGCCAGGAGCGGCGGGGTGGGAGGCGCCGGCACCGGGAATGAGGGGAGCGGGGGCGGGAGCCCGGGTGGGGGCGGCCGCAGGAGCGGAGATGAACGTCACCGCCGCCTGTCCCACGCCAGGCAAGGACGGCTCTCGCCGCCTCCGGTGGCGCAGCTCCCGCAGCTCTCGCGCACCTGTGCGGAGGCGGCCGCGGGCGGTGGCACCGCCGGGTGTGAATGCGCTCGGGCGGGACAGCGAGGACAGCCTCCCCCGTTGCCCGGGGCGGGGGTGAGGAGCCGCGCCTCACCAACTGCACCTCGGGGTGGTTCCTCCGGCGCCACGCCGGGACCCGCCGATCCCCGCAGCCCCCATGCGAAGGGACGGAGGGGTTCGCGGGGCCCCGCCGGTGCCGCGGGATCGGCGGCCGCCCCGGGAGTTACGTAAAGCGGTGGCGGCGCTGCCCGAGCGCGGCGGGGCCGGGCTGGACTGTCCTGGGCTGTACCGGCGGGGCTGGGGCGGTTCTCCCGTTTCAGAACCGTCCCGTCACGGAGGAGGCGGCGCATCCTGATGTGCAGGTTTTGGAGGCAGGGTACATTCAGTAGTTTCTAGTTCTGTCACAGACTCTTTGGAGCAGGAGTTCCCCACCTCCGTGTGTGCGTATGCGCGAGGTGTGATAAATAAGCCCCCCAGTTTCGAGTTCATAACCAGGTGAAAAATGTTGTCAGGTAACTTGGCTGAAGGCGGCACAAAATTGTTATTATTTAAAAAAATCATTAAACCTAACTGAGCAAGTTATTTCTCTGAATATTCCACTTGTTCTTCAGTGGACATTCCACAGTAACACTTAAACCCTAAACATCAGAGGTCAGCTCGTCTGCGTTGTCCAAACAGGCGTAATATCTGTAACCAGATCACAAATAGTATTGCATAGCTAAAAGTCTTTTAAATCCAATTACAGCTGTTAAGTAAGGATTGCTTTGTTTCCAGTCTATTATCCTTGAATCGTGTGGCTTACATGTTTCTCTTTGAACATACAAACCATTAGCTTAAGAGGGTTTGGAATTGCGATAGCTGCAAGCTGGAGGCGAACCCTTTTTAAGTGGTTTCATTACAACGTCTTTGCTTCACCCGCAGAAAGGGAGGTGGCTGCTGTAAACACCGGGATAAGCTGGTGTCATGCTGCTCTGTAGCATGTGACGGCTTGGTTGCCGGGACCGTCCTATCCTGTTTCAGATCTAGTAGTCCAGTGCTTCCAGCAAATGTTCTCTTCCTTCTGTTTCGTTCTTAGCTTAGAGTTGGGAACCAAGCTAAACCAAACACAGATTCTGAAGAAGAAGCAAATTTCCTGCAAAAAGTAGAGTGAATATCGAGACAAGAAAGTGCAGTCTCTGGGTTGTCTCATAGATGTCGTGAGCGATCTGTTTGCTGTGAAAGTTTGTGTGGTTCAATGATTCTACTGCTTCTGTGCAGTGACATGTGAGACCAGTCCACGGTGAAGCTTGGGGAGTAGCAGTGTACAGCTAAATCTTCCCTTCTCGCTGCACCAACAAAAGCAAGGAGTGATGTGGTTTGTGTAAAAGGGTTTTTTAAAATGAAATTATTTACTGTTTCTTTTATTGCATGAATTGGCAGTAAACTATATTCGTAGAAAAGGCTTGATTCGTAAGATCGTGACCCTCATTTGACCACTATTTTTTTCTAATGTTCAGATTGAGTAGAGAATGTCCTTTAGAAGAAAATAGAGTCATCATCACCATGTAATGTGCCCGTGATTTGGAGTGGCCTTGCCGAGTACAAAAGAAACTAAACTAGAAAACATACCCTGGGAGCAGGCTTAGTGCAGTCCAGCTGCTAATAAGCATTCAGGCAGTGGTACCAAATTACAGCTGGTCTGACATGAAAGCTGCTGAAGCACCTTCAGTGTAGGTGTTGGCTTCTTAACACCAAGTATTTTATTCTCAGGTTGGTCTTTGTTATGTTGCATGCCACTATTCTGTGCAGCTGTTCAGAAATGCGTGTGCACTGAAGAGTAGTAAATGAGTTCAAGATAGTGAGTTTTTGACTGGCATTTCACTTTAAAGAAAGGAGTTGTTTTAGGAAACACACTTTTCACAAGTATTGTAACTTGTGAAATTGTCTGTGTCCTTGTTTGTTTGTTTGTTTTTCTTATGATAAAGTGCTGAAAAGCACAAGTGTTTTTTTTCTTCTCAAAATTCTACAGACTCCTAAGTGAACTTCAGCAGATTCTCTGAGATGGGGGCTTACTTTCCTCTCCTGGTTTGTAGTCATGCAGCACAAGATAATCACTTTACTTACAGATTCTTCGATTTGTTGCAGTCTGGTTTCACCTGGGTTCTTCTGTTTGTAGGGATTTAATATCACACATTCTAGTAACATACCTGTGTCGGACATTCTTTAAGGCATGTTCTCAATTCCTTACGCAGGTAGCATGGAAGAGTCACTGAAGTGGCAAGTGAAAAAGGAATTACCTTTTTCAGTGTTTCATTTAGATATTTATTTATTTATTTAGAGAATATTGCTAGAGAAAATTTACCAGACAATACTTCATACCTTGATGTGTCTATTTGTATTAAAGAAAAATTATTGCAAAGTTTACTGTTCAGGGCAGAAAATAGATTTGCTTACTGAGATACAGGTGGAAAAAGGACTTTAGATCTTGGTGTAGCTCCATGAGAACATCTTGTCTCAGGAGCAGGTGTGACTTGTTTTCTCTCATACTGAGGATGGCTGAAGCAGGTCAGCTGCCTGACACGTGGCTTCAGTCACACAGCCGAGCACAGGACTGTGCTGCAACAGAAGCTGCTGGATAGTCCAGAGCCTGTACCTGACCAGCAAAGTCAATCAGCAGGGGTTTATGATAGTGACGTTTCAGCTCCCTGAGGTGCTGCTGAGCATCCATCCTCATCCACAGGGAAGTAGAGGTGTTCCCGAGGAATAACTGCCAGTTTGAAATTGTTCTTGCTGGTGAAGTTACTTGAGCAGTGTGTGTGAGGACTTCCTGATACAGCTAAAAAGATGACTGAATTTGTTTTTTTCCTTCACTCAAGGAATTTGTTCAAGAGCATTTTTCAGTCTTGCTGATGCTGGTTCATTTAAAATTTATTTCCTTATTCATGTTCTCTAAGATTTATTTAGAGCAAGAGAATGAAAGCATCACTTTACCCTCACAGTTAGCAAACTCATTTGGTTTTTGCTGCAGTACATGATTGATAATATGACGTGAATCAGGCTGACCATTTCCCATTCCACAGCCTCCTGCACCATCATGGTTGATTGGTATATTCCTGCGTGAAATGGGTGGTAGCTCAAATCCTGTTAGTCCAAAAAGGTGGCGTTTAATTTGCATCTTGTAAGAGTTCTTATTTCGGTACTTTGCTAAAACAAGAAGTTTTTTGGCGGTTTGATACTGCTGTCTTAATTTTATTTTGCTTTTTTTTATACATATACACACCTGCACACAAAAGATTGGTTTGAAATGGTTTTGTTGAAGAAAAAAATATTAAATAATGTGTTTATGTTTTTTGCCTACACTTGCTTTTCCATTTCAATCTGCTGGAATGGAAAACTGGCTGTTGTTAAAATCCTGCTTCTGATGTGCATGCTTGTAAAACTTAATTGCTCCAATTCAAACTCCAGAAAGTATGCCCGTTTAACATTGTGACAAATACCTGCAGCATTATATGCAATAGAGTTGTTTTGAAAAACACTGAAAACAGATCCATTATACTTCAGTGAATGTGTAATATGCAAATATGGTTTTCACCTAATTTGTTTACTGTCGTGTCTTGATTCAAGTCATGTGTATTGTTGCATGTGTGTTTGGCTCACGTAGTCTGCCCTGAATATCTTACAGAAGCAATTCTGAGAAAACCTCTCGTGCTGTTAAAGTCTCTAAAGCTACATCAGCTTCTTATATGCCCAAAAATTACTGATGCTTTGGGTAAAACAAAATAGTACTTAAATCATAAAGGACAAAAATATTTTTCTCTTTGTAATCTTGCTTTAACTTTTTGTCATTTTAATTTTAATAATTGTGAAAGAGCTGTAAAGTTCTCTGTCAAATATAGAATACGATCTAAAAGCAGCATTTTATATGAAGCCTAATTCCTTGTGAAAATGTTTAGCCATCAATACTGCTATGTATCATCTCAAAGCTCATACAGATTTTTTCCAAATCAGTATCTTACTGTTACTTTGACTTAGAAATGAGAGCAGTATTTTCTGTCCTTCACTGCAGGTACTGTTCCTGAAAAGAAGAGGAAACATGGCTTATACACTGAATGAAGCTTAAACTCCTGAACCAAAAACTGAGAGGTTTCTTCATGAAGGATGGCAACACCATATGTTCCTGTTCCTATTCCTATTGGAAGTTCATCATCCAGCTTTACAAACAGAAACCAAAGAAGTTCTTCTTTTGGGAGCATCTCGACAAGTTCGAGCTCCTCAAAAGGACAGCTGGAGGACTGTACAATTGGTAGTTTTAAAAAGATGAGCGTGCCTGACCAGATTGGTTCTACGTCATCTGCGTGTAGCAGTCCACTTGTTAGGACTAAATTTACAGGTCTGGATCCATCCATAGAATATTGTACTCAGCCTGTAGAAGAAATAGAGCAGAATACGGATTCCAGGAGCTGGGAAGATCGACCGTCCACGCCTACTATACTGGGCTATGAGGTGATGGAGGAAAGGGCAAAATTCACTGTAAGTTTTTGGGTATAGTGTAGTTCATCCTGTAACTCCAAGATAACAGCTGAATGTGCTTTACATTCTCCTTTAGTAATTAATCCTGCAATTCAGGGATATTGGAGTGCTTTACTAGTTTTAACAGCTTAGCTTCAAAGTACTGCCTGACAGGAAAATATCAATCCCGTTACACAGGTGGAAAACTGGAACTCGGAAGCAGTCTTTCCTGTAATTGTGTATGTGGAATAGCAGAAATTCATTCTACTTCAGGTAAATTTCAGCTGGAAAAGTCAGGAATTCCTTGCAGAGTTACAATTCCTTGTTAAATTGAACTTGTAGGAGTTCTAGGTAGCTAAACATCTTAAATAAAATGTAGTTTTTTGTTTGAAATTAATGATAAGAAGCCCTGATATTTGCCTTTTACAGTTATTAGTAGCTTAAAATATTTGCACTGAAGTGTAAACACATAGGTTTCAACTTCTTGCCCTGCTGACTTTAGTTTCTAGTAAGGGGAAGTCTGTTCTGCAAACATCAGTGAGAAGTCACTTATGCCGTATCTCATGCCAGAACACCAACCTAACTAGTTTGTATTGATTTTTCTCAAAGTGTACTGTAGCTGGCAATTCATTTTTTTTTACATGCCATAAATATATCAGTGCATTTCTACATTTGTTTTTGTGGATGTGGTTGAAACATTTCTTTGAGATAATTCAGTAATGTTTGTGGGACTGATGGAAGCTGTTTGTTACTGATTATTAATTACTTCAGATGACCAACATTAATCAGAAATAGGTAAGGAGAAGGAAATAGCAGACAAACTTCTTTTCCTTCCTGTTTTCTTTTATATTAGTGTGGAATCTGGTACCTTTATGACAGTAAAAATACTAATGAAGTCAAGTTCTCTTTGCAAAATATTAAATATTGCTGCTTTTTAAGTATTTGAGAATGATAGCCTGTCTTTTCCTAAGATTTTTTGTTTCTAATATGTTTATACATGGTAGGATAACAGAAGAGCAGAATTTTTTTTCACATGTAGGTTAAAAAATTCCTTTTAAAAAATAACCTTCAAAACTAAAACAATTATTAATATTGCTATATTGACAAAGATTAGACCGAAAATATCACAGAATCATTTAGGTTTGAAAAGACCTCCAAGATCCAGTCCAACCTTTGATCACTGCCTTGACAACTAGACCATGGCCCTAAGTGCCATGTCCAGTAGTTTCGTGAACACCTCCAGGGATGGTGACTCCCACTATCTGGGCAGTCCATTCCAATGTTTAACAGCCTTTTCCATGAAGGAATTCCTAACCTGATGTCCAACTGGAACCTCCCCTGGCGCAGCTTGAGGCTCTGTTCTCTCATCCTGTCACTCGTTGCCTGGGAGAAGAGGACAAATCCCACCTGGCTACAACCTCCTTTCAGGTAGTTGTAGAGAGCAAAAAGGTCTCCCCTGAGCCTCCTTTTCTCGAGGTTAAACACCCCCAGCTCCCTCAGCTGTTCCCTACAGGACTTGTGCTCCAGTCCCTTCACCAGCTCCATTGTCCTTCTCTGGATACACTCCAGCACCTCCGTCTCTTCACTGAAGAAGGAATATGTCAAAAATATACCAAGGCATATTCCAGTGTGCATGTAAGGTGTCCTTCAGCTGTAGTTACAATGACAACTTTGACTCCTTATTTTATGTAGAAGGCTAGTTAATGGTACAAGTGAAACACTCTTCCATTGTTAAAATGCTTGGATGCATTTTTGCTCTTCCTGAATTCACTTCTACTGTGTTTGTTTCTGAAAGCACATAATTAACTGTTTGTTTTCAGTTGGATGTTGAAAATAAGCTTGCTATTTTGAATTAAGGCCAGCAAGTAATTAGTCCTGGAAATTTGGATTGCTTTTGCAGTGCTAAATCAGTAAGATGGAAGACAGTGGAAGTTGAATTGAGATCACTTGTAAAAGAGAGGGGACTTAATTGCTGAATTTGTTTCTTTTACTATTGGTAGCATCTCATAGTTTCCAAAAATATGAATCTGAACTACTTAAGCTGGGTGATGTCCTAACTTCAAGAGTTAGATGTTAGTGCATGTTGGAGTACGTGGCTGCTGAAGGTTATGTGAGAGAAAACCTAGGCTGAAAAACATCTGCTTGTAAGCAGTTGGTCTCAAGCGAATTACCAGTCCTGGAATGTTCAATTAGCACTTTTTTTCTTTCTTTTGAACCAAGTAGAAATGATAATGAGATGCTGAATTGGCCAGAGATTGATACTAAATATTGGCATATTTTCATGGAATATTTTGTATTTGTGGAATAAAGCAATTCATGATTGACTGGAATTAATTGAATTTGTTGAATTCATTTGTAATTTCTTCCAGGATCTCATGTGAAGGAATTGAGAGTTGGGTTTTTTAAATACTCCAGTTCTTGTTTATTAATTAGTAATCTTTAAAATAAATTTAAAAAAAAGGCTAACCATCTTGTTTTCAGCTCATAGGGGAAAGCCAAACATATTTTTGGAGACCATTAATCACAAGCTGATTGCACTCCTTATCACACTTCAGTTGACCATAATTTGTGAAGACTAAAAAAAAAAAACAACCTATCAAATGTTTACTTGGAAACCATTTAAAGTGAAGCTGAGACTAAATGAATTTTTTTTCATGTGTGCATTTTTAAGCAATGCCTTTGCAGAACCTTTGGTAGAATAAAAGAATGTAATAGAATACTGATTAGCAAGTACTTCCACAAGAATATTCCAAAGCTTCTTGTTCTGTGTTTTACTGTGTACTAGCGAAGAGTCTTCATATTTTTTTATTTGTTTTATTTATGAAAATTGTTTATAGTTTTAGTATGATAGGAAAGCTAAAATACTTGAACAAGCTTTTATACATAAAATGCAAGACAGAAGAATTACATTTTAATGCTGTCTTTGTAGGCACGTCATACAACTTGAGTTTTAAAAGCTAATAGCTTTCTCCTCAGTCGCAATCCGTGACTTCCAGAGATGATGTTACTTAGAAGTGAAGTTCTGTGTTTAAAACATAGATAAGTACTTGCCGAAAAATTGCTTTTAGTTTGCAAGGTAGTTATCTGTAGTTTCTGTAACTGTCTGCTACTTAATACATTATAGAATACAAAATTGCTAAAACCAGTCTCACACATGTACAGAGGTTGGCAAGCACAAGGGTTATCATATGTTGGGACTGCAACAAGAAAAATACATTTATCAGCTAAGAAAACGGCTGTGAAAGCGTGACATACTGGAAAATATTTTACTATGTAACAGATTAGAAAATGTTTTAAATAGAACTTGGTTAAGTGCCTGTAAGAGATTTTTTTATCCTTACTACTCTAATATCTTTTTCTGTGTTGTATTTTATTTTTTTTTTAACTAGAGACACATAGACTGGGAACACTAACCCAGTACAATTGCAGAACCTTTCTTTCCTTACATTGGAGAAAGTAAGGTTTTGACATTAGACACTGTTTAATGTTTTCTAGTTGAAGTTATGTTGTTAGATTCGTTGTGTTCAGGCATTTGAGCATTAGTCCTAAAAAGTAATTGTTTGATTTATTTTTTTTATTATTGTTTTGTTTATTTATCCATTTTCTTTTAAATAGGAGTATGGTAGTGCTGTGCTATTGTCTTGCTAAATCTGATTCAAAGGATCCATTACTTCAGTTATACGGTGCTAGTATAATCATTCTGATGCAGTTAGCAGAATGAAGTCATATTTTACCTGGAAAGGCAAAAGCTAATTTTCAAGACAAATGCAACCAAAGGAGGATGTAATTTTGTTCTGCTTCACTTTTCCTTGTGAAGCAAGTCAGATGAGACCTTTGAAAACAATATCACGGTACCTTATTATTAACAGTCATCTTAAAAACAGATTGGCCTCAAGGATCAATGAATAAAACTATAAGTTAGCAAAGGTTAAAGTAGATCACTAAAACATACTTCCTTTACCTCTTTGATAGCTGAGACTTGTGTTTTGCTCGAGAATAAATGTGGGTGCAGTTTCACAGACCCTTTCTTATAGACAGAAATAGTTAAATGTATTTAGGAATTACAGTAACTCCTTCCTTAAATTCTGAAATTAATTTATACTGTTTGTACTGATAATTAAGTTATTTGGGTTTCTTTTAATCTAATTAGAAATTTTTTTTATCCATCAGTTTGTTTCCTTAAGAGATAAAGGATAATTTCAGCCTTCCAGACACTGCAGTGTGATATTCCTGTCTTTCTACACAGGTATACAAAATACTGGTAAAAAGAAGTCCAGAGGAAAATTGGGTAGTTTTCAGACGGTACACTGACTTCTCCAGGCTTAATGACAAGGTGGGAATTATACACTGATAAATTCTCAGCTGTCTTGCCTCACTGTTCTTTCATGTCTTGTTTTCTTTGTCTCTCACATTTTTGTCACTTCTTTTCTTTTCTTGATTTTTTTACTGCATATAAAACACATACTATATTAATGCCTGGAAAATCATGATTCCTTATTTTTTCAAAGATGCTTGAAATCACTACAGCTGATATAAAGAAGGTGTAACAGCTTCATCTGAAGCTTAGTGTGCTTCAGACTTTATTCCTAGTCTATGTGGTAAAGGAAATTAACTCTTCAATGTTTATCCTCCGCATGGAAATAGAACTAGGGACTTGTATTCTCTTGCAGGAACGATCCAATAATTATTCAGTCCATTTCTGTGTAACATACTCTGCTTTTTTCCTGATAAACCTGAAGTTTCATGAAGTTCTTTGTATGTTGGTCAGTCTTCAGTTGCTTTCAACGTCTTCAAAGCTAATTGCAAAATACTATATCAGAACTTTAAAGATGAAGATAAATAGGAATTCTCGGTCTGCAACTCAGTGATTTTAGAACACTTGAAAGCAAAAAATTCTTGTCTGAAAAACACAAGTTTTTATTATTGGTAAATTGTACTTAGCTACCAAAAGTAGAAAAACAGAATTACAGTTTTCTTTGCCCACTCTTCACTCCTAAGAATAATCTTTCATTGCCAATTTAACATATTTTCTGCTATTATGTTCTTTCATGTTTCAATTTGTAACCTTTATAACACTCCCTTTTTTTATTTTTAACCTTACCTGCTTGGATTGATGTGCCTAATCAACTAAGAATTTAAGTGAGCTGAAGTTTTGAACAAAGACTTCGACTTACACATTTCTCCGTGTTCTTGGTTTGACATGTTTGTATATCTTCTAGGCTACCTTTAAAATATCAGTGCAGTCTGAAACAAAATTGTTGAATGTTAATTAGTTTGCAGGTTTCTTTTTGAAGAAACTTCTGTCTTTTAAGATAGTCCTAAGTGAAGGAATGTCTTGGCAATCACAAAAGTCTGACTTCTCTTGAGATGATGATCTTGGTATTTCAACTCAAATTTTGGAAATCACATCATACAGCAGTTTGTATCTTGATCAGCTATGTCCAGTATAGGTCAAGAATTGGCTTACCTGCATTGAATTTTAATGTGGTTATCAGTGGTTTGAAAAATAAAAATGCCACAGGTATTAATTTTAGAATAAATATTTAGATTTTACAAGTGAAGTCCATAGTCTTTAGCATCAAATCTTTGACAAAAATGTTTGGCTTTAGCATGATTTCTAGGTATGAGGATTTCTGTTTAAAAGGAAAATATCTATTTTTAGCTTGAGTCACTGTCTGAAGCTTTTTCATCTTTCAGTATACATCTTAAGTTTTATTATGTTACTTTTCTCTAATTCCCTAGAATGTACAGAATAATGGTATGTTTCAGTTCCCAGAGCTGGCATTTCTGTATTATGAAAAGCATAGTGTCTTACAGACCAAAGATTAAATGGTTGTATGCAAGCATCAGTCATTAGAAGGCACAGAGCAACACTTGCAATTCTTTGTTCTCAAATGGCAAATATAGACATGCAGTTGCATTCATGTAAACTTTCAGGATTTTCTATACCCTTTCTCCTAGAAATCCAATGTAGGCAAAAGAAATACACTATCTTGTAAGTCCTTTTCCTCACCACCCTTCTCAAGGTTGGTGGCAAGTTATTAATTCCCTGAAATGGTACTAGGAACTTGGCATTAAATGCCAATTGAACTGAATAATCAATCACTGTGACTGCTCTGTGACTGTGAATCAGTTTGAGATATTAACATAGCAGGAATGGCCTCTCAGGAAAACCAGGCAAAGAGCAATAAGGGGTTTTGTGTGTGTCAGACATACACTTACATGCATGAGTCCAAACTGAACTAAGTTGGACCTCCACAGTGGCTAAAAAGGTAGAAAATGTGGGAGTAGCAACAGTGTCACAATGGGGGCACATTGTGAGGTGCAGATGAACCTCACAAACCAGGAACAGATGAACAAATACAGCTCAGCTAACTAATAAAAGAAGTTACTGAACTTAGTAATAGCATTCTTTATTTGTCCTGATCTCTTAAAGAACATAAAGAAGGCAAAATAGCCATAGGATCCTGGAAGGTGTTTTGTACTTCCAGTATTTTCTGAAATATTTTTAGTAGGGAATAGCTAATAAAATAGAAATGAATGGAAGTAAAAGAGCTCAAAACCATTAACTGCCCTTTTTTGAATGAAATCAGTAAGTGCAGCAACAGGTTAAGACTTGAACAAATTTCAAGTGAGGAACAAATTCTTTGAATGTCAAAGCTATCTTAATTTCCAGACAATTTAAAAGGTTATGAAAACTCCATAACTACTGAAAGAAGGCAAATAGAAGATGACAGCAAAGTAATCCAATGTAAAGGAAAGATAAGATATTGCCAGTATGGGTACACAAGAAGCCACATAATGATCTCAAAGTCAAAAGTAATTAAAAAATACATATACAGGTTAGTAGAAGGAGAGTAGTACAGGCTTCTGAAGACTAAGGCAAAAGTGCTGAGATGCAAGGTGGACCAACATGTGATGCTAAGAGCAATGGGAAAAGTATTATAAATCATCAGAGGCAGAAGGGAAAGAGGCAGTAAAATAAGAGATCCATTACTTGAGAGCAAACTATGGAAAGCAAACAGTGAATGTTACAGCAAAGACTGAAATAGTGTCTTTTGCTATAATATTAACAAAAATTTAATCTTAGTGGGTGTTGGAACATGCTGGAAGGAGAGGTTAGGAGCAAAGACAAATGCAGACATTTGGCTAGATGCTTAGGTTTTGGTTTTTTATTGCACTTACTGGGCTGGAGAAGTATGAGAAGTACTTTGACCCCAAAGAACTGTGGGAAAAGAACTTTCTAAAGTTTGTTACTATGCTGGTAGAGATGTTGAACAGATAATGAAATGACCAGTCTTAAGAACCAAAAAGTTAACCATTTTTCCCCAAGATTGCCTCATGTCAGGTGCGTAATGTATCACATGATAATGTGGGAGAGAGACATGTAGAAAAGGTGTTGGATACAAGGAAGCAATCATGACCAGAATAACTTGTCTGACCCTCCTGCTGGGTCTGAGGAGTGTTAAAGAAAGAATGCCCTAGGAGTGTGCTGTTGAAAATTAGTCTGCTGACAGCAGTTGGCTTTCTCATACTCTTCATCCACAAAAGTAGTAGTCTGTGGGTAGGCATACTCTTTCCTTAGAAATAAATTACATGATCCATGTGACCAGACAAGTGAAGTTAACCATTATGCAGACATCTGTGTGGTTGAAAAGCTTTCCCAGCAATGGTTATCTGCGGTCTCCTGTACAACTAACACAGGAACTCATTTTGCTATAATCTCTGGGTTCAGTCCTATTCAGTATTATCAATTTAAGAGCTGTTATGGAGCATAGAGGATACTTATATATGTGGTATTTATGATTACTTGGTAGTAGATGAAGGAACGGTGGATGACCAAAGATAAACTTAAAAATATCAAGAGGAGTCTAATATCAAGATGAAATTCAGAAAGAGGAAAACATACACTTAAATAATTAAATGCAGAAAAAAAGAGCAAGGCTTTGACGATAAACTATTCTGTAAATAAGAAACTGGTATTTATGGTGGGATATTTTAATATACAATACTTGTGATGTTTAAATGGCACCCTTCTCATGCTGTGAAATGGTACTTGTATGAGAAAAGGTGATCCATTAACGTGGTTCTTCCTTGAAACTATGTAGAGAGATTCTATCTGAAATGCAGTATCTGTAAAAACTTAATCTGCTGAAAGAGCTACCCGTTAGCATTTTCTGTGAGTCCATAAAGAGTACTTAAATAGATAACACTTGTCAAGGGTTAAATTTTGCTGAGCAAGGATCAGGACACCCACTGAAGAATTGCACTGCAGCTTTGTAAACACTGAATGCTAAACTGTTTTCAAGGCAGATTCTAAAATCCCTGGCACTGGAGCGTTCATGTAAATATATTAGGTGTATGCAGTACATCTCTGACAAAAGTTGGCTTGATCCTGTATTCAGAAAAAAAGATTAAACAATTCTTGTGGCAGTTGGGATATCAGATTTTGTAAAACTAGTTTGCTTTTTCCTGCTGGTTGTAAATCTTCTTCCAAGATTTTTCTGTGTCAAGCATCCCTGCTAAGAAAAGGCTTAAAAAAACTGTTTTTTATGCAAGTGTTGATAGTTAAGCATATTAGAAAAATAATTGGCATTTTTTGATAGGTTCATTGTTATATAGTTTTATGCTTCCATTCATTTGCATATTTCATTTCGGAATTAAAAAAAAAACTAGATATTTCTAATGTCACCTATACCCCATTGCTACTTAAGTAACTCAGTACAATTTTACATGTTACTACTAGGGTTTGAGCTATACATGCGTACTGAAATTTTAATATTCTGGGTGTACAAAGAGCTACTCTTCACCAGAAGTATCGTCAGGCATGTGTTGTAATTTAGCCTGCTAGCCTCCCAAAAAAGATAAGTTGCAGAGTTGTAGATCTGTAATGGATTTTTACAGATAGATAGATAATACTTATTGTCCCTGAGTACTTCAGAAGAAACACCACTGAAATGCTTAGTCATCTGATACTGGACATTAAATAAGAAAGCAAAGGTTTTCATTCCCATTTTTATCTGGTAAGTTTGAGAGGTCATTGGATTGCATAAGGCAGCACAGCAAGTGACAGAACTATGTCTGCAATTTATGCTGTAATTTGAATTGTACTACTTATGCTTGAGACTTACCTTGTGCTTGAACTTAGCAGAAGTCAGAAAGATCTCATAATTCTGAGTGAAGTCAGTGCCTGTGTCAAAATTAGTATTTTGATGAGACTTTTTTCTTGATTTTTATTTTTTTTTAATTGGGTTTCATTTCAATTTCAGCTAAAAGATATGTTTCCGGGCTTTCGGTTGGCACTTCCACCAAAGCGCTGGTTCAAGGATAATTATAATCCTGACTTCTTGGAAGATCGACAGTTGGGACTGCAAGCATTTCTCCAGAACCTAGTAGCTCATAAAGATATTGCTAACTGGTATGTGATTAAACTTTGCTTTTGCATTTGTGTTTGGTTTTTTTTTTTCCAAACTGCTCTTATCAACTCCTAGACTCTAGCAGTGTGTCTTTGAGCAATGTGGTAAGGGATTTATTAGCGTTCATTTTGTGCATTCCGTCATTATGTGAATTATTTAGCATCCTTTCAAATTAATCCTATCTTAACATAAACAAAAGAGAAGAATTGCAGTATTTCGAATTGTACATGGATAACTAATAACAGTTGTAATATTTAAAATGTTAGACTAATCCCATATTACTCCTAAAACATTACTTCTCTGTGCTTAATGCAGAATTGATATACCGTTAATTTATACTAGGATTAGAAGTTATACTTTCATAGTGGAAAGTACCTACACTGTTTGGAATCAGTTTTTAAAATGTAAATTAAACTACAGGTTTTTAACTTACGTGATGCGCGATAGTAATAGGAGTACATCTGTAGATTGCTATATGTAAGTAAATTGAAAAGACAAATAAAAAATTTCCTAACAGTTTAAAAAACATAATGTGTTTAATCAACAAAGTGCGTAAGTCTCTTTGAACAGTATTTTCTTTCATACAAAGTGGGAGATTATTCCAAAGCTGGAAGATGAATAGAGCATAATTCTGGCAAATGAAGTGTAAAATTATTTTAATACAGAACAGAATGAAATTTGAGTAAGCAGATTGCTAGAGGCAGAGCAGTTAGTTCTAAAAACTTTTTCCAGCAGCAGAAATAAAAAAGTTAAGGTTACTGTACCAGACGTTCTTTGAGGAATGAGTCTGAGGATGTATCATCATCTGAAACTTCATTCAAAACAAAGAATAAGGAATTTGCTAAAGCAAACAGCATTACCTCAAGAATTTTAAAGGAACTAAAATGTAAAATTGCCAGTCTGGGGTGTGAGACCATATAATGCTTATATCTACTTTACTTTTTAGTAGAAGGGCTGTTACTGCTTTTGGCACACTTTTATAAGGTTTGACTGCTGTATCTGGAAACTAGAGATTCATATATAAGTCTGACTTTTGGTACTGATTTTAATAAAAAAAACCCCAAAGTGGTTAGGAGATGAATAAAAATAATACTTGAAAAAGCAATAATATCTTTTGTAGAGGGAAATCTAACAAGCAAGTACTTACGACAAGGCTCAAATAGAATGGTTAAAAGACAAGGGGAAAAGGATTGATGGAAATTTAGGAGTATTACATGTGGAAAGCTAGATCACAGTTATGGACACCAATGTTCAGGAACATCTTGAAATTGTCTGAGATCATGAACTATTGTAGAAGGATCATGATGCACTGAGTGACTAATACTAGTTTTCTTGTCTTGAAGTACAAAATGACAGCAAGTACATCCATGCAGATTTGTAAACTCTGTTTTTTACAACCTGGAAAATAACTATTGGTACTGATATCACTGGTTTTCTGAATCAGTTCAGTATTCAGCAATAGTCAAAAAGTTTCATTAAAATTGTTAGATGAACTTAAAAGGGGATAAAAGTTATTGCTATGGGAATCTGAATTGTACTTCCACGTAGTCCAGTGGTAAAACACAGCATTCAGTTTCAAAAGAAGTGTCTGCTAGAGGTACAGAGAAAGCAAGCAACAACAGATGAAGCTACAGAAAAATTTCCCTGCAAGAAGAGTTCTTTTCTCTTTAGTCTCTTGTCTTGGGTAAGAGCTGGCTAAACAAGGCATAGGAAATCATCAAAGGGGATAGGGAAGGTGAGTAAAGAATGTTAATATTTGGATGATTCATAGTCATCTTGCAGTATGTCACACTGAGTGGTGAAGCTTTGTTATGAGATGTCAAAGACAAAGCTTAAATGGTTTCAAAAAGAAATTGAGATCAACCTGTGAGTTTCTGTGTCAGTGGCTATTAAATGTAATTATGTGGGTGAGGTATGCAGCCAAGAAGTTTAAGAACTTCCTTATTGTTAAATTACACAATGATAGGTGTGCCAAAAAAAAGGAATTATTCTCTATTATTCCCTAAATGTCACTTCTGTTATGCTGCTGGAGACAGACTAGTGGGCGGAATGGACTTTTAGTCTACTTAAAATAATCTGAAGGCTTTGTGCTTCATGTTGTTGCAGCTAGTTTGGTATTCAACTAGCTTGCATATATCTTAATAATGGAACATTTTGGACAAAATACTGTGTCGTGATTTAAGGCAAAAACTGAAACCATAACTTTTAGACTGCATTGCTCCTCTGATACAAAAAGGAAATAAAATGTTTCTGGAATCTCTTTGTATTTTGGCTAATGAACAGATGGTTACCTGAAATGTGATTTTCGGAATTCTGATCTTGGCTGTGTAACACTCTGCATGAAGACGAAGTTTTTTAAGAAACTTTATAACCTACTGATACAGGTTATATTCTAATATAACCAGTGGAAGGTCTGAATTCCTCAGGAACTGATTATAACTGGTGAGGTTCGATCCACCTTAATATTTTTATCCACTTATCACAGAATAAAAGTTACTATTAATGGAAATTAATATTTGCACCTCACATGAGCAATGATGAGCATCTGACCATGCTTTCCCATTACAAGTTCACCATTTACTTCTACAGTTTTGCAAATAAGTCAAAGTGCTTGGGTCACACCAAAACCAAATGAGCCTTTTCTCCTTGTAGAGAAGTCTCTTTATTTCTCTTTGTGCTTTATGTGCTTTATCATCACTGGGACACTGACTGTGGGAATTTTGCCCTTCAGGGATAGGAGACCTCATTTGGTTATACCTATTTTTTAATAAAACTAGATTCACAAAGTAATTTAAAGATAAGATGTAGGATGGTGTGAAGAGGACTAAATTTAACACCTATTTCATGGACTTGTTCTTGTATTTTGCATTATATTGAAGTTTCAGTGAAAGATCAAACTGAAATTCTCTTAGAGTTTAATGTGTTCAGGAAAATTTCATATAACTCATGAAGTGGGAGAAAGAAGATGTTTCTGCTAAACAGAAATGTCATCTGGCTTTATAGAGATGATACAGCTCTCCTGCCTCTGCCCCGTGTAAGAGGCTTGGTCAGCTTTGAGTCAGGGATCCAATGTGCCACACTGCCCCTTATGCTGGCATTGCTGCCTCCCTGGAGAGGGATGTCGGCCACTACACAAGTGAAGAAAGAAGCCATGTACAGGAAACTCTGCTACGTGATACAAAAGATTTCTGTGATACTTTTAAGGCAGGATCTTCTATTTGTTAAATGAAAGCAAAAGGTGTAACACATGGAGGGGGGAAGCAGGGTCAGAGCAGACTGAGTAAAGGTAGGCTGCAGATAAATGTTTATGCCATCAGGTGCGTATTTTAGGTAAAGAAACAATCTTTTTGTTGACCTGTGGCTTTAGGTTTCTTGACCTCCTTATGTAAAATAATGAATCTACAGCTTTCAATTTTGAGTAGTTTTGAAAACTGTAGAAAAAGACACGGTTTTCTGCCAGCAGCCACAGGGAAAGCAAAAAAGTTTGACCTGATGTAAGCAGATGATATATGTGGATTAGATATTTTTTACATTTATTTTTCTGGATATTTTGATTTTCACTCACAAGCATTACTGTGTGTTATGCCATGTTAATGTTACCCTTTAATAACACAAGAAAATAACTGAATACATTTAAAATATGTTTGAGCTGCATATGTGAATAAGGATTAAGATGCTGAAGAAAAATGGTGAGCAGAAGTTTTTCCACATAATCAGTTCTTCTGTATTGGGCAAATATGAGTTACTTCAGCATCTTAATGGTTGAATTGTTCTTTTCATTTTAAAAAAATGGACTTGAGCATCATGTCAGAAAAGGGTCATCTCAAACATATTAAACTATTTGGAGAGGAGGGAAAAAAAAACAACCCTGCTCTTCACCTTGAAACATACTTTATATGCTTGAATAACTTTCATTTTGTTTCAAGTTATGTTTTCTGTTCATTTCCCTGATGAATTGTTGCCAGCTATCATTTTTTGTGCTAATTGGAGTTGATAATCTTGGTTTAGGTGGCAGAATTTTTCATTATTTATTTGAGTACATGAGAGAAGCTCTTTTAATAGTACAGATTTAGGCTTATGGCTTGCACAGATCATGGACGGATAGTTGTAAAATATTTATCACATAAATTAAGTAGGGAGAGGAATGATTATAGAAAAAAAAATTTCAGTTTGGTGTAAAGGCTGATGAGGTAAAAGTAGATACAAAGACAAGATTTCTCGCCAACCTTTGGCCACCTGTACCTACACATATGCAATAAGCATGTGAAAGCAGACTTAGAAAAATCGAACAACAAAATAGGCATTAAGTGTAGTTTAGATAAATATTCTTAAGAGCCTTTTTAGAACTAAAAGTGATGCTATAATCAGTGATTCGTGTTTGAAGAAATTTCTCCTCATTTTGCTTGCCACACCTGAAGCTATTTGATTAGATTGGTAGCTGGGTGAAAGTTTCTTTTCTTGTGTTTGTACTTCATGTCTACCACAAATGCAGAGAATGAGTGGAAGGCAGAAAATTACTGCCTTTTCTGCCTTCCACTCAGGAGGTGGGAGGAGGAGACAGGAAATCCACTTTTGTGTATTCATTGCAGTAGGAGATGATTTCAAGTAGTGAGTGCAAGCACAGCGTTGCTCATGTTACTGCTTGCTAATTAATTGTGAATACAGTGTTCTTATTGGAGGTTATTTGTAGAAGAATGAATATAAACAAGCAGGAAAATCTTAAAAAAGGTAGCTGAAGGGACGTGTTTGGAGATGTTTGAGTTCTCTGAGAAGTAATCTAAACTTGGAAGGTAGAATGAGCAAGATGCTTGAAATACTCTGTAGTAAACCACAGGATTACACATACTTCCTTCTTCTGACTTTTGCAAAGCGATTCACAGAGGGGGATGACAGCTGTTACACAATTCTAAATGGAATGCATTAGTTTAAAATGTATGTTTAGAGATGGCTGTGTAGCATATCCATGGCACATCTCTTATTATTTTATAACTTATTCTTTATATTAAAAATTACTTACTGTATGTATAAAAATATGTACTATATATATAAAAGTTATATACTGTGTATATGTCAATGGATTACGATCTTAGCAAAGTGGATACAGGTGGACATGCTTTAGTACTGATGTTTAGTTCTCCGTATATTACCTGAAGGGATCTGCATATGGATATTAACAACAAACTTTTTCATCCATCTTATAATATTTATTTTTCACCAGGGGAATTTTTCATACATCTTCAATACCAAAGTGATAAACTTGTCAGTTGTCATGTAGCGACAAATTGTATTAAAATTGAAAAAAATGAACATGAAAAATCATGTTCTAAAGTTGCTTACTCATCTTCATAAGTTACATTTTAAATACTCTTCCTGGTGAACACATACAACTGAGGCTTAATACTTTGTTAACATTATTTTGCATACTTGGGGGTAAAATTTGAGGCTAGGTGTTTGTGTCCTTTAAAGAAATACTTCCCTTGTATGATCATATTTGTTGTTGCTGGTTTTGTACTTCAGTAATTCACTCTCTTTTATTTGGTAAAGCCTTGCAGTGAGAGAATTTCTTTGTCTGGATGATCCTCCGGGTCCTTTTGACAGTCTAGAAGAGAGCAGGGTAAGTGCTAAGTAATAGGATAAAATCAGAATGCAAAAGGCAGTTGTTGTTAGAATATTGTAAGATCTGTTGCATGGTATGGAATGAAACACTTCTATTTCGGTTCTTTCACAAAAATCACAAAAGGTTGTCTTTATAAAATGGGTCCAGTCTGATTATTGGTGCATGCTGATCATCTTTGCTCTACTTCATCCCTGTCCCAAAATATATCATCTTCCTTTTTGTCTTTTATGAGCCGTGGATGGCGTTTGTTTTTTAAGGCAACTGCAACTGCTTATATAAGGGAACTACTGAATATAAGGAGAGATTTTATAAGGTTGCATTCATCACATTATTATAATGCTTATGCCTTGGACTTCAGGTCTTGCAGTGAAATGTTTCTTGCTATAAAATCATAGAATAGTTTGGGTTGGAAGGAATTAAAGATCATCTAGTTCCAACACACCTGTCGTGGGAAGGGACACCTTCCCATGTAATGAATGTAATGAAAAGATTAATTCTGACCACTAAAAATAGTGTTCTTGCAGAAAATTAATTAGTGACATGTTACTACACTACAAGTAGTGTAGTAAAACAGCAGCCTTGCAACATGCATGTTTTATTAGAAGTAAATTTCGTTGGCATGCAGAGCTGTATCGAGTCTGCCTAGAACAGATGATGTTAATTTTCTTGCTTTATAGAATAACTGTGTTTTAGAATTGTACATACATTGTTAGTCTTGTAGAAATTGTGAATGTTAACTGATGCTCCTTCAACTAAATTTATATTTACCAGTTTGTTTTGCATGTAAGTAGGAGTGCCTTGGCTCTTGCTAGATTACTGTGTGCATGTTTTTTTTACAAGCTCATATTTGATTTCTGTATAATCACTTTTCATTGTTGCTATTTAAGCTGATGAAAATTTTTAAAAATTACCATAATTATTTGTTCACATAATTAAAAAATCTAAGTGCCGCCTTCATTGAAATTTCGATAATGCCTGCTGTGGTGAAGTCTCAGTGTTATTCTCCCACCACAGAAATTTAATCAAACCATTAAAATAGCTGTATTCTGTTAAGTTGTTAGAGACAACTCTTAAAATTCTGCTCTCCAAAGGACACTCCACCTTATTACAGAGTGATTGAGGTTGAAAGAGACCTCTTGAGATTGTCTAGTCTAACCCTCCTGCTCAGGTAAGGTCAGCTACTGCAGGTTGCCCAGGACCATGTCCAGTCAGGTTTTCAGTATTCTACAGAGGAGACTTCACAACCTCTCTGTGTAACCTGTTCCAGTTTTAGATCACCATCACAGTAAAAAAGTGTTTTCAGGTGTTCAGATTGAATTTCCTGGGGTTGAATTTGTGCTCATTGTGTCTTGTCCTGTCAGTGGGCACCACTGAAAAGTATCTGTCTCCCTCTTCTTCAGTCCCTCTCATCAGGTATTTATACCCATCAGTAAGATCAATCCAAGTCTTCTCTTCTCCAGACTAAAGTCTCTCAGCTTTCTCTTCCTTTCATCACATGAAAGATGCTCAAGTCCATTATCTTTTATTGTGATATTTGAATCATGAGACCTGGGGTTCTGGTGGACAACAGGCCAGCTCCCTTAGCACCCACAGGTGCATCTATCAGGCCCCATGGACTTACATGCATGTACAAGCTGTTTAAGTGCTCCCTGACCTGGTCCCTTCTCCACTGAGGGTAAATTTGTCATGCCCTTCCTTGTCTTTTCCTCTGGCTGCAGAGGTCTGGAATTACTGAAGGCTGGTCTTTACCAGTCAAGACAACAGGTCCATGGTTTCCCTAGTCTTCCTTTTGTTGATTATGTACTTGTTGAGTTCTTTCTTGTTTTCTTTGCTAGATTCAGCTCCAGGTTGTCCTTCACTTTCTTAACCCTGTTTCTGTAAGATCAGACAGCAACCTTATATTCTTCCTGGGTCACCTCTCCATGCTTTCACCCCTAGTACACTTGCTTTTTATGTGTCAGTTCAGAGTTACTTGCTCATCCATACAGGCCTCCTGCAACCTTTGCTTGATTTCATACTTGTTGAGCTCTACCTGCTGACCCAGAAGGTGGTGATCCTTAAATATCAACCAGCTCTCCTGGAGTGTTCTTCTCTCCAAGGTAGTTTCCCGTGGATGCTTTCTTCCAAGCAGGTTCCTGAAGAGATTGAAGTCTGTTCAACCTAAAATCCATGGTCATGGTCATGCTTTTTGGGTTGTGGCTGTTAGGAGCCTGAAGTCCTACCAAATACCAAAAGTAACTTATATCCATCCCTTGCAGGTTGTTGCTTTGCTTTTCCTAAACTGCCTAACTACAGGAAAAGCACTAAGGTTCACATATGTATTCCTGGAGTTCATTTTTAAAGGTAGCTCAAAAATTATGTCTGTTTTGTCTTACTATTTTCATACAAAGCATTGCCAGGAAAAAAAAATCTTCTCTTACTGTTTTCCTGATAATGGAAATATGGATGTCTTCTGTTTGGTTTATGTCTGTTCTACTATTCCAGTTCCATAAGGACTTGCCAAAACATATTTATCTTTTTAGGGGGAGGGATACAGGTACGTCTTCCTTTACAAGCTAACTAGACCTTACAGAAATTTAATCACAGAAAAGTAGACAAAATATTCACTAAAGCAATCTTTTTTGTCATGTCCTTGGTAGCTGTTTGCACAGATCCTTTCCCAGCCATCTGTGTTTCATGATCCACTGAAGAAGGAAGCAAAGCTGTCTTCCAACTGGCTTAGTTCTGTTGCCCTTTCAGAGCTATAGGGAAAATTGGTCCAACCTGGGTGTTAGAACTGTCCCAGACTCCAGGTTTCCAGCTATTAAAAGAGCAAGATATCTCATTACACACCATTCTCTTTCTCAGCTTTGGTTCACCTTTCTGCTATTACAACCTCCTTCAGAATATGTTGATGTTTTCTTACTCATTGAGAACAGTGACTTCCTTTCCTCGGGCAGCTGATATCCAGACTGCAGTAGAGATGAGTTTTTCCAAAAGGCTTTCAGTTCTCATGCAGAGCAATGAAACAGTCTACAACACTTATGCAATATTTTTTAGCTATTTTGTGAATAGGGAAATTTCCATGCACATAAATATAAAGGTAGAAATAATATATATTCTTAAATAATGGCCAGTTTTGAGCTAGGGGCCTGCAACACCAAATATTTGTATAAAATACAGTCAAATTTACTTGATTGGCGTGGATGAAACAGGATGACTGCTTAACTGGAGTGATAGCTAAAGCAATCACTACAAATGCTGTGTGAAGAGTAAATTGCATGCCACATGTTCTTGGCTCTATTAGACATGAATAAAACTATAATTTAACTGGTGACTGGCCTTCAGTGTCTGTCAAAAAAGATAAATTTCCTATCTGAGTCAACAAAATAAATTAAAATTCAATGAAAAAATATGGTTAGTGGATTGGAAAACTCTGCATTTGTTTGAATTGTATAATTATAGGAAAACTTAACATTTTAAGGATGATGAATCTGCTTCAGTTAAAGCCAAGGATAGTACCTTCTTGATGTTTGTAGCCTGTTTTAAAACTTAAGAAAAACAGTGTCTTAACAGCATTGTTCTTAACTGAGCTCGTATAAAACATTTACAGTCGTCGGACTCTGAATTAGTGGTTAGTTGCTGGTAATGTTAACTCAAGAAAGCCCACATGAGATTCTTACTTATTGAGAACATGTAAATTATTAAATCAGAATTGCATGGTACTGCTGCGGGACTTGTGCTTTCCAGTAAGAGATGAGCAGGCTCTGTGCCAAGGCTTCTGTCACTTCCTGCATTCAGTGGATGTTGCATGAGACACTGGCTCATCACCTTAAGTTTTGAGATTGCTCATTGTCAAATCCATCAGAGTGTACTATAAATACGTGTCATGCTCAGCAGAGGAGCATGGCATACTTGTCATGGCTGAGTAGTTGGGTGTTCACAGCATTCCATTAAACTTCTTCAAAATGTTTTTGTATTGGTCTTCTGTCATGGTTCCATAGTTGTAACAGGTGTTTGGTACAGAACTGTACGGCTTTGTCTTTATCTTGGGTAATGAACATGTAACTCAATCCGAATGTTCTTTGCATTGTGGGAATAATTAGATACTTTTAAATTGATTTCCAAGTCATGTGGAAGCAAAGCTTTGTGAGGAGAAAAGGGAGCAGAGAGTTCAGCCTATATTCTGTATAGGCAAGACGGTTCAAAATCAGGCACTACTTTTCTAAAGTTTCTCTTTAGAGTTTTGTGAGACAAACAAATTATGTGATAAACTATTTGCATTGCAGCTTAGTATAATAAATTCACTATTCAAAACAAAGCAGCATTATTTTATTAAGGACAGAACTTTTTTTTTAAAATTTACATAGCTTTTTATGTAATCAGCCTGAAGAAAAGCAGCTACAATTCTATTACAGATTGATATTTCTAAAAGAAAAATCAATAAAGGCAGTACACTGAAGTTAAATTGAAGATGCTCTTAAATTTGTGTTTTAGGCTTTCTGTGAAACTCTAGAGGAAACGAATTATCGCCTACAAAAAGAACTGCTTGAAAAACAAAGGGAAGTTGAATCGCTGAAGAAATTGCTGAGTGAAAAGCAACTTCATATAGATGCTGTTGAAAGAAGAATTAGGTATGTAGAAATTTTATGGAGTTTAGGAGTTTATCTCCATAAAAATACCTTATCTAGTCACAAGTACCAGCTTTAGATACAGTCTTGGAAAACATTTTCCATACATAACCACACAAAGCAATATTTTCAGTAAGCTCTTTCTCATGTGCTGGCTAAAAGTTATTGAGTACAAATGACTGAGAAACTTGTCCCATCTTTTCTCTCTAAAGTAAGTTTGATTGTTTCCTAATCCTTTAAATTTGCTTTTGAAATGTTGGAAACATGAAATGCCCTGCTAGAGATGAGAGGAGGGGAAAAATTACTTTGAGTTATAAAAATCTGCCTGTACTCAAAGCTTTGACAGAACATAGTGATCAGGCAATTATATGTCTAATAAAGTCTTTAACTTTGTTCTGAATTGCCAGAAATGATGCTGAAGATACTTAAATAACATTGGAGATTGTCCATTTAAACCCAAGGAAAAAATGGTGGAGTCTTATGGTGCCTGTCTGCTAAATTTTGTAGCAGTGGCAGGGGAGTTGATATGCTATTCAGTGTCCCATTAGAGCTGCTGA
This sequence comes from Corapipo altera, assembly GCF_003945725.1. Taxonomy (NCBI): domain Eukaryota; kingdom Metazoa; phylum Chordata; class Aves; order Passeriformes; family Pipridae; genus Corapipo; species Corapipo altera. Next base: position 20,848,268 of record NW_020884879.1, on the reverse strand, counting down.
GTCAGTCACTGCAGCATTTTCTTAGCAAAAGAGTAAATTCCCATGGTCCCACTAGAATTTTGTAGAATCACAGAATGATTTGGGTTGGAAGGTACCCTAAAGATCATCTACTTCCAATCCCTCTGCCGTGGGCACAGATGCCACCCACTAGACCAAGTTGCTGAGAGCCCCATCCAACCTGGCCTTGAATGCTTTCAGGGATGGAGCATCCACAGCTGGTCTGGGCAACCTTTTCCAGTTAGTGCCTTACTACCCTCACAGGAAATAATTTCCTCCTAATAGTAGAGAATTTCTTCCTGATAATGAGATCGGGTGAAAAAACATCCCCTGGGTGTCTGTGTATGACCAGAGACACTGACAGAACTAAAAAAAAAATTATTTTCAAAATGAATTTTATTTTACATACTGTCTGTGTTGTTGAGTCTGGCATATACAGATTGAGTGACAAACCACACCTTGTAAGTTTTAAGTGAACTATAATGGGAAAAGATTTAAGTGGAATTGTTGTGGCTTACTGAAAATTCTGATCAGGATACCATATTCAGTTTGTCACTTATTCCTGAAAGCAAGTAATTACATTTGAAAGATGCTTTTCCTGTTTGACAAGAGAGATATGGTGTGCTGCTGGCTTAAATAGAGAAATAGTCAATAAAAATTAAATAACTTGCATTTTGCTAAAACGTAATGATAAGAAATTCTGTATGGCTAAAGATAAGAAGGCATGAATAGCAAAAAGGGATTTTATTTTGTAGTGCTTTCCCTGAAGATAGATAGGTAGATTATGTTTTTTAAATACACAAACACCCTGCCAGTTTCCCAGATGTATAAAATTACTGAAAATCAGCCAAGTAGTGTCTGAAGTCTTGATGGAAAATAATTTCTGTGATCTATAGTTGTAAAAATTACCAAGAAAACTCAGTATCTTGTTAAAGAACTTCAGCTTGTCTGTCTGATGGAGAAATGAACCCAAAAGAAATAAGACCCTGAGATCAGCTCAGTTGGTCAGACCATGGTGCTAATAATGCCAAGGTTATGGGCTCGATCCCTATATGGGCCATTAACTTAAGACTTAGACTCAGTGTTCCTTGTAGGTCCCTTCCAACTCAGAATATTCTGTGATTCTGTGAAATGTGTCTGTCTTTGCCCTTGTTGAAGTGGAATTTCTATCTGATGGCCCAGCAAGAATAAAGCATCTTATACCTATACACTCTAAAGGCCAAGTACCTAAAATGTGCGTGAGGTAGAAGGGGAGGACAGGTGACAAGACATGAGACTTGTAGGCCTTTATATATTGCTGGCTTTGGCCAATAATAATGTTAAAGAATACTGCTGAGGTATTACTTAAAATGCATGCATTAAAATAAAACAATAGAAACAGTAGGTAGAGTAATTTAAAAAGGGGATGACATATAGTAGTATCACTTTCAACACAAAATGGGTCACAAGCTTTTATTTCCAATTCAAGTCACAGCTTTCAGTTCTAAATTGGTATATGTTTTCCACACAGAGCAATGCTTTGGAAGAAAGGATTTCCTTGGTCAATTTACATGACTTTATTCCCATTTATATACAGGCTAGTCAGACTGTTACCTTGTGTTGCCATTAAGAAAAAAATATTACCTGTCTTTTTATCATCAATGGGAAAACGTATTGTTCTGAAACGTAATATCTGACTTTGTAAAGTTACAGTGAGAAACTTGGAAAACTATTGAAGAAATCTTTTCATCATCCTACCTATCTTCCTTCTGACTACGTTTTGGTTATAACCCCCTTCTGACATTTAGGCAAGATGTGTGTTTAGATCTTCTGCTTGTAATTTTTTACCTAAAGTCATGCACACTCCTCTACGACTTGAATTTTGTAAAGCTATGAAACTGTGATGCAACCAGAGAACCACAGAATGACCTGGGTTGGAAAGGACCTTAAAGATCATCTTGTTCCAACCCCCTAGCCATTGGCAGGGACACCTTTCACTAGACCAGGTTGCTTAGAGCCCCATCCAACCTGGCCTTGAACATTTCCAGAAATGGGCATCCACCACTTCTGTGGGCAACCTGTTCCAGTGCCTCACCACCCTCACAGTAAAGAATTTCTTCCTAATATCTAATCTAAACCTACTCTCTTTCAGTTTAAACCATTCCCCCTTGTACTGTCACTACGTGCTTTTGTAAATAGTCTCTCTTCATCTTGTAGGCTCCCTTTAGATACTGAAAGGCTACAATTAGGTCACCCTGAAACCTTTTCTAGGTTGAACAATTCCAATTCTCTCAGCCTTTTCTTGTAGGAGAGGTGCTCCATCCCTCTAACTGTCTTGGTAGCCGAGAGATTCAGAGGACTGAGTTTAGTTCAGGAATAAGAAGCTGGAGCAAATAAACTGTTTAAATAGCTACCCAGTGCAGACCCTACCTATTTGAACTAATAAAAGAAATGGAGCATGTAGGAGTGAGATTGAGAGGTTCCTAGAAACTGCAAAGGTTAAAATGAAACAAACAGTTCTTCAGTGATGAATGTTTGCTCTATGGATTGGTGGTACTCTGTTCTTATCTCTTGTAGGGATTTATCTTTAGGAAAAATGACTCGTCAAACGTCAGGAGAAGAAAGTGAGTGCAGTGGTGAGGTGGAGTCTTCTGCAGTAGAAGCAGACCAGGGTACCCTGGGTGAGGACAGCTGGTAAATACTATTATTTTACTTATATTTTAGTTATTCTTAAAGTACATTTTATAAAGTGTTTGGTCTTGCATAAATTCTGCACAGCTGAGGAGTTCAGCATTTTATTGCACACCTGTGCTGCATAAAGGCCCGCAGGATAGATAATTTTAGATCTGGAATATGATAAATTGAAAAAGCGTTGTAAATGTTTTGTGGATTGTCTGCATAAAATGACTATGGAGAATCATACTAGTTCCCATTTGACAAAGCTTATTGATCTGTCATTGCAGCTCAGACAAAGAGAACCATGAGCCATGCTGGAGTGGCTCTTTGGCTGGAAATCCTGTCCCAGAAATTGAGGTTGCTGAAGTAGCATATACTCCAGATGAAGAATAGATGAGCAGCAGCTGCTGTTACAGGTTCATGTTTGGGATGTATCTGTGGGTAGCAGCTTAGAGTAGCTGTGAAGAATTTACAGCAAAGAGCAAGAATGCACAATTGAATGTTTACATAAATCCTTACAAATTATTAATGTAAGAAATATACCCAGTGCTGCTTTGATTTCAGTTTTTATCTAGCCTTTATATATTTAATATATTGAAGTCTAATAAGGGCTAAAATCAGGTGAAGTTTAGGTAGTGTACATACACAATTTGGCTCACTTTCCTAGCGGAATGACAAGTTCCACACTAAATCACTGAACACATCTAACTCCCATGTCATATGTTGCCACTGTTGTGACACGTTTGATGTGTTCATGTGGTTGGTATTTGTGTTTTCATATTCTTATAGCCATAAATTAATGCTTGTTGAAGTAAAAACAGACTCATCTATGTGTAAGAATGGAGAATGTGTTGGTTTTAAATTCTGAAGTTGAAGAATGTTTCCCTGGAAATTTTAATGCAATGCAGTAGGAAAACTTCCAGTACCAAGAGAGGAGTACTTACGAAATGGGATTATAGCTGGACATTTTAAAACTGGTCATTTTTGCTGAAGGAACTAATATGAGACCCCCAAAACACTGTGTATTTTTATCCCAAAATAGCATGCTGTAATACTTTTTGTTCAGTAATGCTGCTTTGAAAATCTGGGATACCTTTGCTATATACCCATGTAACAATAAAATCGGTAAGTTTGCCTTTTACTCAGAACACTACCTCTTACCACATTGCTTATGCGTTTATGTTTGTTTAAAAATATTCAAGATTATATGGAGGTTATTGAAAGACTTATAAAGAAGCCATATTTTTTTCCTGCACAGTTCATAACTAGATTGAATCTAGTTGCAATGTATTTTTGTTTCAACATATTTTACACATGGGGATGTTGGTACCTATGTTGTATAGCCTATTTTTCAAAATGTATTAAGACAGGAGATGCACTTTATAATTAAGACTCCATTGTGCCAAGTTCAGTTGGCTAATTGGTTGAGAAAGGGGAGTTGCAGGGAGAGGATTATGTAGTGCCTTTTTGTATTTTACTTGTTCATTACTGCAGAATTTTGTTACAGTGCTCTCGGTCAGTTCTGTGGAGTCTTTGATACAGCTTGTTTCTGTTCACTTATTTACTGAAAGTGCCTTGTTTTATTCTGCTTTTCCAATAGGAAGAATGCTGGTTTGTTTTAATTTTTTTTCCCTATACCACCCACATCGTTGTTTAATGTTGTCAATATGCAGTGTCTTTGTGCTGGAGTTTTCAAAGGGAGCTTTGTACTTCAGACTGTGCGTACAATGACCTTTATGCAGAACTGTATCAACCTTCCTGGTGAAATAAAACTATGGACAAAACACCTGTCTTCTTTTTTCCATTGTAGAAAAGACCAAAACATTTAATGCCTTGTCTAGCAGAAGGATAAAACGCTGTTAGAAAGAGATGTTTCTTACCTCAGTGATTTCATAAAGTTACTCAGCTTTTGGTCTGAGTCCTTTTTGTACCAAAAATTGTCTGCATGAAAATGAATGAGAATGCTGTAACAGACACCAGGAAATTTACTATACTTCTGTTGGAGGTTAAAATAAAAAAGGAACTAATCTTTTTTTTACATTCTACATGAATCTTCATAGAGGTTGAGTGAACTCAATAAAGTTTTGAAACATTATTGAAAATACGTGAAATCTTGTGTCAGATACCACATATTTTAAAAGAGTGAACCTTGCCTATTAAAATAGTGTTAGGTTTACAACTATAAGTGTTTTTAAAATCTTGAAAAGCTACTTGGGTCATACATGCTAAGGATTTCTGAAGTACAGCAGGTACATCTGCAAATCTAGATGCTGAAGAAAGTATTAATATAATTTACAGTTTAGTCATGAGAGAGCAAAGGAATGGAAATTTCAAGGTTTGTAAGATATTTTGCTAACCCAAAATATTCAGTATCACATGAATAGACATTTTTGTTCAGGGGACCTTGATTTTTAGTTACAGAGTTGGAAAATGTGAACTTGTTCAGTAGCCATGTGGTATCACTTCACCTATGTTACTGTTTAATGAATGGTTACCTCCCTAAGGGACATGGAGAATTTGAGGTGCCTGTTCAGGGTGGCCTTGAACATCTTGATCAAGGTTGATTCCAAGTCTTTCCCATACTGAATTTTTTTCTGGTGCACTTGCTTCTATTCTGGCACTATTTCCCACCCATTTCCTTCTCTTTTTACTCACTGCTGCAATTTTAGTATGGAAGAAGCCAAGTTTCAACTGTTTCATTTATAAGAATTTGACAGTAGAAGTCTGTATTCTCTAAGTTGTGCAGAGGAACATTCCAACTGGAATTGTAGCAGAGTGAACTAATACAAGATTTGCAGCTAGTAACCTTGTTCTTTTCTGTTGTAGGTGATTGCCTTAATAGTTCAGCCACAGATTTACAATGGGGTTTTTTTCCTCTTAGTTTTAGATTTTAATACATCATACCCAAGTTAATATTCCAGGGGGGTTGATTTTCTTTAATAATACATCTTTTAATAATCCTGAAGGATTTTTTTATCTTCCAAAGCCCTTGCAGTCTGCCCACACCCCTTCCCTGCTTTTGATTTGTATACTCCTAAATCAATTAAGATGCTGACTAGTACTGAATCAAGAATGAGTCCTTATAAAACTCCCACTCCATACTTTTCCCACTGTGATGACCATTAGTTACTATGAGTACAACAGTGCCATTGAACCAGGTTGAGGAAGGGAATGAAACTGCACCAGGCAGTGGTAGGAGAGGGCAGCCTACGTGGTTCACTTCTCAGTGGGCTGTTGTGCTCACCTCTATGTGTTAACTGTCTGTGTTGGGGGAGGAGGTTGGGGTGTTAGAGTTGCAGAGAAAAAGGACAGGGAAAGCTCCTGTTCTAGGTATGTCTGTCCCAAACTGGTTTTGCTCTCTGCATCTCATTAGAGCACTACATAATTTGATTTTTTTTCTCTCTGTGGTTCCTATTCCTTTGTTGAAATGTAGCTATGGAGCAGCAGCAATTGTCCTGCCAGAAAAAAACCCTCATTTCTAGAACAACTTTCTATAGGAAATCTTATGTGATTTTGTTTGTAGAGGTTTTTTTCCTGTTAGAGCAGGTTCTATTACACACTGGGGGAGGAATTTGGAGGAGTTATGCTCTGAAGTTGCTGCTGCAATCAATTTTTTCAAGAAATGTCAGATAAATAAATACTCCAAGGCCACAGATAACCAAAGAAGGGAAGAATCCTGTAGGAAACACTCCATTTATGGAACACCAGGTCTTAGGAGTCTTTCTTCCTATCATTGCTTTCTATATTTCAGTTAAGTCTTTGTGCCAGAGATCAGAACATTCAGTTTACTATACAGGTCCAACATTCAAAACTAAGTATTTTCCTATAAAATACAGGACATGCTTTAGGGTAACCGAACTGTATGCTCATACCCATGTTTATTTGAATCTGGAGAACTGATAATGCAGCCATCTCCAAAAGATGTCTCTTTTAAACAGTTTGTACTCTGGCTGAGCAGAACAGTTGTTGTTCTGTATTTTTATTATCTTCAACAGATTTTTAATGCATAGGATCTTAACCTCCTAGAGGAAAAATGAGAGAGAATGGAAAAGGCAGAGGAGAAAGGGATTTTCTTGTCCATAGTTTACACTTGAGCATTTTTTCCCCTTTGAAAGTGAAAATTCATTCACTCATTTGCTGACCAGAATCGCATTTCCACAACATGTTGGTTTCTGTGTTGTGAGTGGTGTAGGTTCTATGTTATCATAACCCATTCAGGAACCTCTTTATAAGGTTTGGTTCTCCCATAGCACTGGTGTTTCTTTGCCACCCCTTGCTGCACTAACCTTTATCCCAGTCTTGTTCCAAAGGGCAACCTTTTGTATTTGGTCCTTCTCAGGTTTTGCATTGCAAGAAAGACACTGAGCTGAGGGCTTTTGTTCAGTGTTTTTGATCTCCTTCCAAAGTTTGACTTACCTTTTGTTTCTGATGCAACTGCACAGATCTGGAGAAGTGGAGAGGTAGGAAAAATGCATTCCTTTACACTAAACTCTAAAAGAATAATGTATTCTTATCTTGTAATAGATACAAATTTTTGTCATCTCAGAGTACTAGTGACTGTTGGCCTAATATATACTGCTGTTACATATCATTCTCCAGTTGGATAGCTTGAGCTTTAAGCTGGAGTACAAAATGTTGCTCTTGAAATTTCTCCTTGAGTTGATGAATTCTGAACCACTCTGGTGGTAGTTCCAGAGTCAGGAAAAGGCTGTCGTGAGACATGTCTAAGCATGACCCCATGTCGCATACAAAGCATCCTTTTTCTTCTGGTGGGCACATTTTAAAGCCCTGAACTGCAGTTTTTACCAGCATCATGAAAATAAAGTGATACTGGTGTTGAAGGATCCTGTTTAACAAGGGTCGGGCAGAGTTACACTCAGGCTGCCCAGAATGCAGGATGTGCACGGGCGGGATGTTTCCGAGACAAGCATTTTTCACTCTCATGTAGAAGTAACAGGACAGCTGAAGGAGCTTTGTAAATGACTGAGTCCTCAAATGTCATTCTCTTCAGCTGGATAAATCAGAAAGCCTGATGTGACAGAGAATTAAAATTTTTAACATGAAGTCTTTCTGCAACAGAACAGTGCCTGACACTGAAATTGCAATTCAGGAAATCTAGTGATGTTCTGACTCAACTAGCAAAGCTTCTCTTTCTATAGCTTTAACCTCCAACCAAAAGGGAGAAAAGTAGCCTGTGATGCATTTGTCCTGTGTATAACTCAGATCCTTAGTCTTCCTGTCCCTCCCCGTTTGTGTGCCTTTTCTGTCTTATAACAGATATCAGAGCATCCAGCCCAGGCTGGAATTCTGGTATTGCTTGTACAGATCCCAAACTGCAAGCAGGGCAGCATGGCTCTGGAGGAGGAGGAGGCTTGGAAGTGGGACTGCTGAACTTGAATAATAATTTCAGTCCTCAGAAGTGCTGTCCCTGCTAGTCAGAGCTGAACCCTTCAGCTTTGGGAGACAGGGACATCAGAGAAGAGATCCACCCCCACAGTGCAGAAACCCTGGGTTTCAGTTTGGGTGTTCCTGCCAGTGGGTGCTGGGGCTCATGTGACTAAAGCACTGGTGTAATAAATGGGATTCTGGGGTCAACTCCCAGCTCTGGCTGAGTCTCATCTGTTTTAAGGGAAGTTGGCAGGTTCTGCATCTTAACACTTTGCTAAACCTTCAGAAGCAGTACTCCAACCTATGTTTTTCTGGTTTTCAACACAATCTTCATTGAGACCTTCCCCTTTTTACACCTTTTAAGCTCTTCATGGAGACCTTAAAGGCTTGCTGATTCATACTCAGTACTTCTTTGACTTGAGGATCACAAAGGTGCTCTCCAAATACAGAATTTGTCCCTATTTTGTATCCGAGATGTAGGTATTGTATTTCCTTCTGCTCTGCAAATAAGGAAACTGAGGAAGAAAGCAATTACATGATTCACTCTAGTAGCACGGTCAGTTGGTACAGTCCTAGTGTTGCTGCTGATCCCATAAGTTTGTCAGCAGGTTTAAATTAGATGATTTGATGATCTGGTGAGACTGTTGCCTGTATAATACAGCAACTTTGTCTTGAGATATCTCAGCTGGGTTTCAAGTAGGTCTAAATATCCTTGCTGATACATTACTAGCTGCTGCTAGATTTTATAATATTCCTTTCCTCTATGTGTTCAAACTGAAAACACTAGGAGGTTTGCATTAATACAGTGGAGAAACAAGCCTCCGCTCTCTGAACCCCCTGTGGATTAATGCTTTTCATCTTTTTCATCTAGACAAAACCACAGCTGTTTTATGGAAATGCTGAGAATGACTATGAAATGCTGCTTGCTGTTTGGCAGTTAATGTGGGTTTGTCAAGCATTGCTCATCTGACAAGCGCCTACTGGGAGAAGGTTGCACACTGACCTTTCCAGATCTCATTATTGCTTTGCATGTTCGATAGATAGATAGATAGATAGATAGATAGATAGATAGGAGGTAGCTTACGAAGCAGTTGTAACATGTGGCAAACCTACAGCATCTCTCCTCCCAAATTTCCTGTGGCCCTTTCCTAGACATTCTTAGCATTTCTGATAACCAGGTTATGAGGTGGATTTTTTGTGATGTGATGGGGGTCTCCCTTTTCCCCTCATTTTGCAGTATAAATATGCCTGTTACACGGATGAGCAGAGGCAAGGGGAAAGAGCTCTACCCTATTATGGCAGCCGCTTTGTACATTTAGAGAAACTCTTGCTCTGATAAGTTTATTTTTTGTGTGTTTGTGCAATATATGGCCAAAGGGATAATAACTTGCACTGGAAGAAGCAGATGAGAAAACTGTCTCATTCTATGTAATCTTTTGAAAAAAATCAGCCATTCAGTAAGATCCTGATGTGCCTATAGAGGCATTGCTCCTGCTTTGGTGTACAAAAGCAAACCAGAAAAGTGAGTTTCTTGTGGAGATAACTGCAGAGAACACCAGTCAGATCTGACTTTGTTGTCCCTACCTAAATGGGCAATTAAAAAATAAGTTAAGAATGTTGCAAAATTAACGTGCAAAGTAATGTGTTATGAAAGAGCATTAAACAATTAAAAATTAAACTCAACCTTGCTGTGAGTTAACCTGAGTAACAGAACACGTGCAAATAATAACTTTTATCTATTTCTGCTGTCAGCATGCTGCAGTTCACTACTGGCATCCTCTGAGACATGTTTCAGTTCTGAATCTAGAAAACCACGGAAAGACCAGCATCTTTCACTTTTCAATTGACGTGAGTTGCACAAGACTCATGATCATCCAAAGGTCAGAGCACAAGATCTCTCAACAAAGAGGCTTCTCTGTTCTGCTCTGGTGAAGCAGCTGTTGGCTCAGATTTCAGTTTATTCAGACACAATATGTGCTCTAGACAGATTCTCAGGCTACATAAATTAATGTCTCAACTAGTTATCACTTTCCCTCATCATTATTTTCTCCTATTGTCTTCTTTATAAAATAAACCCCTTTGTGTTCACCCACAAGTGCCTGATACAACACAGATAAGATCCGTTCTCAGATTAGTGCTGTTACAGACCTTTTCCAGAACTTCTTGGTTCATGCAGGAGGATTTTTTTTCCCTAGCTCAGTAAACTGAAGCGACACATTTTGCTGACAAGCTTGCAAAGCATTGTGAGCTGAAGGTTTTAACCTGAAAAGGGGGAGGTGGTGTCTGCTAGCCACGTTCCACTATGAACTTCTGAAGCTGTGAACCCAGCCATAGGAAGCTGTCAGTTCACACTGAGCTTCCTGTGCCAAATAAGCCCACTTCTTGGTAAATCAACGTGATTAATTCTAAACATCAACATCCTCAACAGCCTCAAAACCAGCAGCTGCAGTACCTCCCTATAGGCACATACCACCTGTTCCCACCTAACCCAAGGTAGTGCAGACATTACCACAGGACAGACATGCTCTGAACCCTCACAAGGGCTGAGAATTGACTGAGAAAGTTCACAGTTCAGTGTCCTCAGCCTGCTGCAATGACATTCAGCTGCAGCCAGTCACTGCAAGGCACAATTTGCTGAACCAGTATTCAACTGTTCCTTGAAAATGGGTAATTTTGACTGATTTAAGGCTTTGAGCTTTGTCATGGCATGAGTGCATAAAGAGGGGGCTGGTGAACTTCTGCATGAAGGTCTCCAGCCTGCTGGAGTTTTGTGCTGTACACTGAATCCAGAGCTCCTCCTGGAGGTCCACAGAGTCCCAGCCCCACAGCTGACCGAGCTCACTGCTGCTGGGCAGCGACAGCAGCACACCAGGCACTCCAACACCCCATATGTATATAGAGTATGTACAGTAGGAAGGTAGTACAACAACCATACATACGCCTATATGTTGGCAGTCCTAGCTGCCTCCAGTTAGTTCAGCCCCTTGGGTAAGCTGAGTCCAATCACAAAAGTAAAGCTAAGACATCGGGATATATTTACATATGAAATATATCTGAAGACTCACATTCCTCCTAAAGTGCATGTTTTATTTTTTGATGAAAGAGTGCTAAACTCAGGATGGGGATGGGGGGTTTGTCCATGTAAATCCTGTTTGAACCCACAAAACACTCCTTGCCCCTTAAGACAGTAAATCTGTGAATGCTGATGTCGGAGCAGTGGGAGGTATCAACACTCATTACCTCCACGGAAACAGACCACCAGCTCAGACCAATTGGCCTCCCACCTATTTTATTAAATTTAGCTCACAAACCACAGATCCTCGACTTAATACACCTTGCCATTCAATCCTAGGAGAACCAGCTGCCTGCTGTTTGAGAAAGCTAGCTGAGGGAGTACCTACACTGCCCTGCTGGCCTTAAAAACAGCCTGGGTAGCACCGGCTGGTGAGGCAGCACACGGGTGTAAAGGGTTTGGGCTTGTCCCTCACCCAGCCTCTCCAAACCGGCTTTAGCCTGAAGCTGATCTTGGCAAAGAGGAAGACAACAATCAACTGTATCACACATCAACTCGGGAATTACCAGAAGACTGTAGTTGCAGGGAGGGAAAGTCATCTAAGCAGACACACAAACAAAATATAAAAATGTGTAGTGTGCAGGAGAGGAGGGGAGCAGGGCAGCAGAGGGGCCAGGGTGACCCTGCCAGACACAGCCATCCTAACTATACAAGGTTGTTTGGGAATTTCTAGTCACACATTAACATTTCATAACTATACCTTCTAGCTTTATCTACAGATATTGCAGATATTGATCCCAAGTGTATAGTTCAGCAATGGCCAGGTAATTACATGTTGATAACAAAACAATAAACCACTTAAACTGCGATCAAAGTCACATCAACCAGGTACATTTTTCCTACAATATACACCTGACTGAACAGTGCTATGACAGTGGGTCTTGCCAGCCTCTGCAATTGGGACAGATGTGAGAAAATAGGGCAGCTATGTGAAATTATAGTATTTGTAATTGCTTAAGATGTTCAAGCTAATCCCTGCTGTTAAATCATTTCTGAGACTAAAGCTTCCTCCTTATGTTTCTAAAAAAAAAAATGACATAATTAAAATAATATAAGCTCTACATCATGAAAAACTGTGATATTTTCTCATTGCAAATATTCCCTATGCGTGCCCAACCCATTCTTCCACCCCCTACAGCCATATACACAGCCAGCATGTGTATATGCTGCAGCAGTCACTGGACATTTGGTGACACCTTAGGGATTTACAGTCAAACACAAGCTGCCCAAGCAATTGAAATCTTTCAACGCCAGACAACAAACAGTGGTCTCAAATCACTGCCCCAGCACTTTATACATATGTATAAATATAAATGAGTGTATATAAAATGGGAGACACTGTGCACACACACTTTAAGGAGATTCTAATGAGATGTGTGAAAAAATGTATTTTTTGTGTCACTTCATATTTGCCTATAGTATTTTTTTCTTTTTTCACATTTTCATAATTCTTCCTTTCAACTAAGCTCTGGAAAATGCAAAACACATATTTCTGAAAAATGACGAGATGTTTGGGTCAGAGGTGGGGAGAAGGAGGTATTTTGGGCACAGTAAAATAGAAGAATCTCTCACAATGCAACTGTTAAGTGTGAAGGAATGCAGCCCAGACACCACAGCATACAGTGGGGTGGGGTTTTTTATTGGTTCGTTGTTTTTATCAACCAAATCACCTTGGAAAAATTCTTGAATTCTTAAATTCTAATGAAAGATCAATACATCAAAAAAAATGTTTCTGAATATTCTCATATCCTCTAAAGAGCACTGTATCCTAATGATAGTGTAAGGAGGGTACTTACACTTTTGCCTGATAGGAAAAGAAATTTAATGCAACCATGTAACACAAACATGACACTAAAATATTTATTTACTACATGTATATATTAATTATTTTCACTTTTTATTAATATATTTTCACCTTTTTAAAGCTATCCAGGTTAAAAATGTCCAAGCCTGTTAAGAGAAGTAAACATTTTCAAAATAAATAAGGAACAAGAAAGGAAGTCAGCTATAGTACACCATCTGCTGCCACAGTCCTCTTATAAAATATGTTCCAGTTAATAGAGAATACATTTACAGTAACATGTTGACACTATTCACTCTCGACTGCTTACATAATGAACAAATACTATCTTGACATGAAGTGAGACATATGTTTGAGTGTTATCTCAAATTACACAGGAAAGAGCCACTCCCTCAGCTGAATTAAATCCCTAGAACCCCTTTCCCTTTGAAGAAAACCAGCCTCCCAAAGAAATATAGCAACAAGCACTTCGGTTCTGGCAGTCCCTGGTGAATATTGGTTTGTGTACATCACTACAGTGTTTCTGAGTATAGCTTTACCAACCACACGTGTCCTAGCCTGTATGGTATGAGTCTGTCCTCCAGAATCACCAGCCCCTACACACAGACTTGCAGAGCAGCTCACGCAAATGACCAATTTCATTTCTTCAGCTTTCATAAATGTTGTTCCTCAAGTGTTTGGTCTGAGATCAATAAGCTGAAGACATCTGAAGCTTCCCAGGATCAACACTTGGCCAAAACATTGTTGGAGATCAGCAGTCAGACACTGGCTTGTAAAGGAGAAGACCTTCCCTAGGACTTTTTCTCCCCCGTGAAGGGTGTTCACATGGAAAATGGTTACACAAAAACGGCAGGTCCACATTTTCCAAAGCAGACTGAAAGTCACTTTAGTATCAAACTGGAGGCTTAACAGACCTATTTTGGTTAGGTTGCAGAGCACTTCAAGTATGCCAAGTGCTACATAAGTGCCAAGTATTGGTAAGCTACTAATTTGATCAAGAACAGATGCTAAAAGCCAGTTTTTCCAAGTAACCATGGGACTATGTTGGCACAGCCTCGTATTTAGCAAAAGCACAAGTGTCCACAAGCACACAGCCAGCCTTGCACAGTGACGCAACTAGTGCATGCTAATACATTCTGTACCCAGTTCAGAGACTTGCATAGACTGCACACCTTGAAAACAGGATTCAAGCCAGAAAAATTAGCAAATGGATTTCAAGTAACTCAGAATATTTGTTATTTTGTAAAATAATCCTGCTTTCAGGATCATCTCATCCTGAATTTCATCAAGCATTAAAACCAGTAACATTTTATTAGTGTTTGGTTTCCTGCTGAAAGTTGAAAATGTATTTTTAAATTTACGGCAGTTCTTTCTTTCTTTCCTTCTTTTTTGGTTTTGTTTTTAAAACAAAAAATTTAATAGTTCCAGATCTTCTTTACTCACAAAAAACCCAGACAATTTTCCTGGTACCTCCAAAATTTAGGACAGAATTCACACACTTAATTTTTTCCAGTAGGAAATTTATCTGAAGTAAAGTGGCAAGGTTTGATTCACCTTTCATATGGATACAAACCAAAAGCAACTCCACCACAGATAATGAAAGTCCTGATAAACTAAATCTCTCCACAGGGTTTATACATTTTGGGTTTCATCCATGGAACTCATCTTGAAAGGTTCTAAGTATGCCATGTCCAGAAACACACATTTCCTTATGCTTAACCCAAAATCCACTGCATTGAAGATTATTGTAGCCTGTCAAAGCTAAACACCCAACAAATCACAGGCTGAAGTCCACAGGAGAAGGGGTCAGTCTTCTTTTGCTACAGATCTACAGAAACCAAGTGTCCCCCTATTCCCCAAATGGTTCAATCATCAGTAAAATTTAAATTCATTAGAAAATAAGAAACCTAGATCAAGGACTGCTTCCTACACCCCTAGGAACTCCAGTGTTTTAGTATTTCATTGTGATTGACAGCAGGCTACTAGCATAGAGCTTCAGTCTTATTTAATAAACTTTCTAAGTACAAAGCAGCCTATTTAATTTTTGGCTGGCATTTGAACAGTGATTTCCCATATATGCGGTAGTTTAGCACTCAAGAGTGCCATTTGTTCCTTAGGCAAAAAACTGTCACTTGGGCAATAACTTATCAACTTTACAAGTAATCCAGAACTTTTAACCAGGGTTTAAAAGGCATTTCAAGTGCAATGCACCAGTATTACTTCCAATCATGAACTGAGTAAGAGAAAAGACCCAAATGCTCAGAAATTAGAACTATTTTGAAATTATATCATTAAAAATGTGTTACTAATTCCGTTGAGGATGAGTATTACCATAGAAAGTAAAGACTCACCCTAGAAAGACAAGGTAGAGGAAAAATAGACAGAAATTTCTTCTGGATTTTTGACAGGGTTAGTGAAAATCAGTTTTGTTTGGCAGGGATCTATATGAACTTGGACATTTCATTTTCTTCAATCACTGTAATTCTACAACCAAGTTGGAAATAGTTCAAAATGCAATTCAAGCTGACCTATAGAAGTACATGGGATGTTTTTGCCAAAGTTAAAACAAAACAACCTATCCCACTTCAGAAAACCTACAGAAGAGTCTCCTCTTAATATCTAGGACACCATAAGTTGCTCCAGGCAGATGTTTAAATCTTTATGCCCAAAGGAATAGCTGTTAGCTCTTGGGCTCAAAGGAACTTGCAAGTCAGGGCATGTATAAAGCTGAAAACAGCTAATATTCAAATAGTCTGAACCAAATAACCCTTTAGTATAGGACACTGATGACTTACTTAACTTTCTCATTTCAACAGTGAATCCAGATCTGTGCGTAAGTGAGGCACATAGGTTTTACAAACCAGAAGATATGGTAAAATATAAATAAAAATAATAAAAACTCTTACTAATAACAAAACAAATCTCTGACCGATGCTGAAAAAAAATTGACGCTTGGAGGTTTTAGAAACTATTGCAATTTTTGTTTGCTGTTTTTTAAACTAGTTTTGTAATATGGCAGTAACAGTATTGTTAGTTAGATCAGCCATAAAAAACCCAGCCTGTATGAAATGCAACCACATTAAATCAGTAAGGTTATAAAACAGCATTGCAGCTCTTTACACTTGCACTATAATGCACAGTGTTATAAAAAGACCATCCTCTTATGAAGCCCAGGCAGCTAACTTCTTCATTTCATCTTCATCCTCTGCTCTCCTTCTGGTTGATGCTGCAGAGAAAGAGACAATAATCATCAACTAATGTAACAGTCAGAACCATTTTATCTGTTAGCATGAGGACTTGCATAGTGCTTTTCAGTTTGAAGATCTCAGATCAATTTACTGAGTAGCAAGTTGAACATGGATAATACAGGAATGAAGCTCATGAGTGATGTGACTATTTTGCCTTACCATTATCTCACACATAACCCCGAAGTTAAAAATACAGGTCTGATGTAATTCCTACTAAAAGGCTCCTGCAGAAAATACATTTAATCTCTAAAAGCTGTCACAGACAGAAAATGCCCACAAGAATGCTGCCAGTTCTCTCACCACCATGTAAACAGGCACGAGTGACCTACCCCAGCCAGCTGCACATCCTGCTACCTTTCCATTTAGGGCTGAAAGGTTCTGCATATGCAAGTCCAGTCTCCAGATGAACTCATCTCATTTTAAAGGGAGGTGTCATTTATTAAAAGGGACAAAGAAATTCCTGAACTTACTATGCTCAGGTGACATCGGTTAACTACTGTGTTCACAGCATCAGCAATCCCCAGCTCTGTATCAGCTCCCACACAGACTTTCTCCCTTTGCACCCAAATGTCCTATCACACATCTGCATTCACCAAACTAAAACCTTGCCCAAGTAGTCTTCATTTGCTGACTAGATGCCCTACAGCCCAGGTTCAATCTCAAGCTGTCTCCATCTGTGTGTGGGCTGTGTGTCAGGACTGGCACCTCTCCCAACACCAGTGGAACACTGTTGCTGGGTGCATCACCCTCCTGTGCAAGTTTACAGCAGCCAGCTGGCTCCTGCCTGCAGGAGCCACCGTGTTTGGGGATGGGGGGGTGGGACTGCAGCTACCACCTTCAGGAAAAGGATGCAGGAGACCACAGGTCCTGTCCCTATTCTGCAAATGCCACAGGCTCATTGTGTGACTGGGGAAGGTCACTGTGACTTGCTCCATTCACAGTTTCCCCATCTTCAAGATCAGGAGGGTAACATGCATCTCTAATTGGAAGCATTATAGATCCATTAACTGTACTGATTTTGCTTGTGCTTTTGTAAGCACCGAGTTTCAGAAAACATAAGCCAGTTTTGCAAGGCCTTAAACTATATAACTGTAACCAGCTAATTTTGCCTGAAGTAACCATACAGACAGATGAAGTAGAAAATTAAGATAGTGAGAAGTACATGAAGATAGCCTGGATTTAATAAAAATGTCAACTGCCATAGTTGGAAGGACAATGAATGAACAAACCATAATTGACCAGAGTGCAATTTGCACTGCTTTTCTAAATTTTTAAATTTTTTTTTTACTAGCTGTTCTGCAGTTGACTTCTGTATATGATGCCACAATCTCACTCTGAATGTTTGAAACTACATCTCAGCATTTAAATGCCATCTGCCAAAACACATGTAATAGTCTATGAGTCAGCCTGGTCTAGGTAACCTGTTCTGCAGAACACACCATAAACAACCTGTGTCACGTGTGTGCTGCCCTTACCATGAAATATTTATATTCTTTTACTAGCCTCGGTACACAGCAAATCTTTCAGCTGATAGAGGACAACAGGGATATGGTGAAAGGTGGAGTAAAGGTTGTCTGACTCTGGCTTAATTCAAAATGAACAAGGCAGAACTACAGAAAAATAAGACTACAGGAATAAGCCTGTTCAGTAGAAAGCAAGCAAAGGAATGAAAATATTTCTTTAAATGTGTGCTTCCTGCTGCCTCCTTCCTTTCTAATTAAAACACCAGTGGCAAATATCAAACCACTACCCCACAAAGCTGGATCCTTGTGATGCTAACATTTTGAATCTAGGTCAGACTAATTAAAAGAGACTAAGGATTTAATTGCAAAAAAAAAAAAAAAGGTCTTCCCATTGCTCAATAATCTCACTACATTTAAGTTGGAGATTCATCAGTATATCTGCAAGGTCAAGGTCAAGTTCCCTGAGTCTGTCTCCCCAAATCTACAGAGAATTTAACCCTACATGCTTTCATGGAGAAAAACAGATTTACACTGCTTTTTCTGTTAAACAGATACAAAGGTAAGAAAAGGAATTTATAACACTTAAAAAGTTAAAACAGAGTTAAATATATATCTGAAACTCTCTTTTCCTCTCCCCTTTCTCACAGTATGATTTAATAATGAGAAATGTAAAATGGCAAGCAGGCAGTTTACCAGGGCGAGAAGGCAGCGATGTGGACGGAACACTTGGCAACCTGACATCTCTCATTCCCTTGTTCAGTTCTTCTTGCTCCAGTTCTTCTAACTCTGCCATCAACTCATCCTAAATTCAAGGAAAACATTACTTACAAATTCATTGTACTGACAGGGATCGGAGGCAAGGGCACATTTAAATATAGCAAAGCACTATTGAAGAAACAATTTACACCTAAAAACACATATCAAAACTCAGCATATTAGAAGTATAATTTTTACTAAATATGGGCAATAATGATAAACCTTAATTGAAGATTGAAAGAAGGACCACGGAAGTTAGAAACAGGACAAAGAACAAAATTAGAAACAAAACTGACAGCAGTACGGTACTTGTAAAAAAGGCAAACACAGTGGGGAAAAAGCTTCTCTGCTGTCCTTAGGTTTGTTCCAAATCTAGACACTGTACTCTTCAATGGATTCTAATTTTAACATGCTATTTCTCCCATTTTAAAAAGCAAACAGCTTCCACTGGTTTTAAGGCAGACTGCCATTAAACATTATGCTTTAGCCTTATAACACAACTCCAGGATTATATATAATTTCAAAGCAGCACTGGAATCAGAACTGTCCTCTGGGTCCTGCTATTCACTCTTGAAGCACACAACACTCTTGGGGTTTCAGCTGCAGAAGCTGATTTGGACAGATGATCTAATCCACTTGTATAATGCTAAAAATAAAAAAGCTGTACACTTCTTAAAAAAGCAAAGAACCTACTCCTTGGCTGGAGTTTCCTAAAGAAAGGAAGCTAAATGTTAACATCATTTGTAGAGAAATGGACCTTTGCCACACTGATAAAATGGTTTAAAAAGAAACAATGGGCAAAAGTGGTTGAGGAAAATGTGTTTGTGTAGCAAAGAGCTACAAGGTAGTGAAACAGGCTTTGCCTACACATTTATACTTTGTTTATCACGAATGCAGAAGTTAAAATGATAGCTACATAGCCATCACTGGCCTTCCTACCTAGATTTACTTTCTCATGGTTTTATAATTTATGGCCAAAAAATGGCTACAGTTGGCCTACCTGCCCTAGTTTACAGTGCAAATCCTTGGATATGATCTAAAAATTTCAGCGTCAGGTTTACACCTGATGATGTTCAATTCCCAGCTGATCTCTCAAGGAAATGTGCAAGTTGGAGCCCCCTGTTTTACTTAAGCATTTAGCTGAATTGCAAATCTGCTTGTACTTTAAGTGTCTCAGTGCTGTGAATACAAGCTTCTTAAAAAGTTAGTGTCCAAGCTGTTGTGAAGTCAATGGCAAAAGGTATTTCTGAAAAATTCCAGATGGTCATCTAACCCCCTTCCATGCCAAATCAGTCCTTTCCAACCTCCACTGAACAAGAAAACAATTAAGAGGAAGTGTCAGTCACGACAAGCATTCTTTAAAAAAGATGTGAATGAAACAATGATCATGAGCTTACACCTTTAACATAATAATGTAAAGGCTAGAACATTTGCTCTCTAAGTGGAGACTCTAGTTTTAAGTTCTTTTCATTCTCGAGAATAGACTTAGCTACTAATTTCCCACAACTCAAAAATTGTTCTACAAGTAGGCTGTGGAGCATTGCAATAGCTACAACAAATCCCCTTTCTCCTCTTGAACCTAGGCCTCTGCAAGAGCAGAGGGAAGACACTATGTGAACTTGCAGTTTCCAGGCTTTGTCCGCTGGATGGTGTGTATTTCACATTTGATTATCAGAAACAGGACTCCAGGCAAGGATCACCCCTCCCAGAGAGCATTCTACTCAGGCAGGACAGACCTTTTTTGCATTCTTCATGACAAACACTGTGTCAACCCAGGGAGAAAGAGCCCTTATGTTTCTGTGCCTGTCTGGAGCAGGAGAAATCACATGCTTCCATGATCTCCTTACACCCAAGGCACATGAGTGAAGAGAAAATGCATCCAATTGTGTGGTCAAAACATCCTCCAAAAACAATAAAATTAAATATCATCCTTCAACACAAATCACCTCATAACTGAGCAATTAAGTCATTGATTCTAGCACTCTCAAGCTGCAGTGGCCTGCAAACCAGATTTTCCACTTACTGCCCAAGTGCTATAAGTATTAGGCTCCTATGCAAAAGCAGGTACTGGTACAAAGATGTCCCATGTGCCAGTGGCTTAAGTCCCAGAACAGGAACCATGCACATCAACTTAGACTAGTACCTCTTAGGAACTTTCAGATCAATCTAAAACATGCTTACTAAGGCTAGGCCCCCAAAAGTTAAGTACTGATGAAAAGAAAGACACCGTACATCTGCTTGGGATGGTAGTATGTTTTTCAATTGTTTGAAGCCCAGTTTATATAAGCCAAATCTCATTCCTTGTTCCAGTAATGCACATGTTTCTTGGAAAGTCTATTTACATTTGAAGTGGAAAAACAGGAAAGCAGATAATGGGAACAAAATACAAAGAATTATTCCTATTTTCAACAAATTATAACTATTGAATGAAACCTCCCCTTCCTCCTAGTCAAGCAAATATGTACGATATCACACTTATATTTTTCTTTGTTGTCCATTTGGGTATACAGGAATAAATTAGTTAAGGATAGAGTGAGTTGTTTGATTATTCAGGACATTCTTCAAATGATCCCTGATGATCCCAAATCAACAAAATTGAAAAAAAAAAAAAAAACACACAAAAAAAAAAAAAACCCACAAAAAAAAAACCAAACTGCTGTGATGCTGAACCTGATCCCCAGTTCTGCATTTCACAGATCACAAGAATGTTGAGTACCCTTGACCCTTGAGTCCTCAGCCACAGCTGGATCAGAAACAAGTAATAACGTGCTTAGATATACAAAACCAAATCCAGGGGCACTGGATGAAAGTTACTGCAACAAATTTTCAGAAGCTCCTAAATGCCTTGTGGGCATTTCAGAAGAAAAGAGCTCAAGGAAGAAACCTTATTGCCTCCAACGGGTATTACTTCTATATAATGCTTCTACTTCTGTAGAAAATCTGGAAAAAAAAGGAAAGGACCTGCATCTCCCAGCACCAAAAATGACCTTAAAAATGGTCCAAATATTCAGAACTGTGAACAGCAGCCTCTTCACAGCGCAGGAACTGCACTTAGTCAAACGGATGTCTATTTGGGCCACAAAAAATTATATGTTTCAGTGTCCACTTAGAGTAGTACAAATTACATGTTTTAGTGATCTCCTCCTTCCATGGTTCAAATGAGAAAAACAAGTACAGGAGTGTAGTTAAAAATGCTTTTCTTAAAATTTATATATAAATAAAAGTAGTTTTTATAATTTACATATATATTTTAGTATATATTTTATATATTAACATATTTAATTTTTATATTTATATAAAAATTATACACTTGTCCTAGATAAAACCAAGGAATTTCACATCCACACCTTTTAAGAAACAAACCACTGCACAACCAATAACTGTGGAGTCATCTAACAACTAAAACTCACAGGCCTGAAGTACTAACCTCATCAAATTCATCACCAAAGGTGGCTCGGTTTGAGATAGCATCTGAAATTTCCTGGGCAACATCTTGCTGTTCAGTGATATCTTGCATCAAATCATCAATTTTGTTCAAGTCCCTGGAAAGATAACATGGAAACATATTTTTAGAGATACATCATTCAAATCCTACAGAAGAGACTCACTGGAACAGACCCTATTTTCTTTTTCTGCCCATGGCTGTATAAACAGCAGAACTCACAGGGAATAATTTCCTCACCCAGACCTTAACACCTACACTAAAAGCTTCTGTGTGCTTTGGCCAATCCAACTTCTTTCACTTTGGGATTATAACTAAAGTTAAGCTGCAGCAGTGTGTCTCTCTCCCCCTCGGGGCTTCTCAGACCTCTGCCAAGCAACAGTCACACCCCTGGGCAGATCCCCCAAGGTCAGTATCTTTATGGGAGTACTTTACATTCAGTACTTAAAAGGAGCTTCTAAGAAAGATAGCAATAACATTTTTGCAGGGCCTGTTGCAATAGGCCAGAGGGTAATGGCTTTAAACTAAAAGAGGGTCAATTTAGACTTGACACAAGGAAGAAGGTGGTAAAATGAGGGTGGTGAAACACTGGAAACATTCTAAGTCAGGCTGGACAGACTCTGAGCAACATGATCTGGTGGAGGATGTCCCTGTTCACCGCAGGGTGTTTGGACAAGATGACATTTAAAGGTCACCTCTAAGCCAATCCATTCTATGATTACATGGATCTTTCTTGATGTTAAGCTTTCACCAGAACCGAGGGCAACTTAAGAGAACTGTACCCCATTTAAAGACTTCCCCTTATTATTAACTTCATTATTGTTTCAATTCCTGTTTGCTTCTTCCAGAAAAACCTTTTTGATTTAACTCTGTTTATTCAGGCAGGAAAACACCCCTTGAAACAACATAGGGCATATAAAAGAAAAAAAAGAGAGTAATTTTCTTTGTCCATGTCATATTTTTTATTCGAGTCTAATCAGTACTTTGAATCCCACAATCTAGCTTATGGATTCTGAGGAAAAGAGTTCACTTAGTTTCTATAACTAAATTTTCTTCTGGACAAACCAAGGGCAGAGGCCAGTCTCCACTGCCAAGATAGACAATAAAAAACAGGTAACACACAGATCTCACTAGCTAAGTAAACTTCCTTTTAGACTCGATGTTAAGAAAAGATATTTTTTTGCCAAATATAACACTGCAGCACCAATAGCATTCCTTACATCAGATGCCTGAACCAAAAATGAAGTAAAAACTGTCTAACTCGATACAACAGTCTGCAGTGATGGAATAGTTTGAAAGTGGTCAATAAGCTCAACTTGAAAGCTATTAGAAAGCACTTACATATTTTCATGTACTTTTTTCATAGCTTGTGCAGCATAACCCATATTCTTGAGCACTTCTGTGTTCGTGTGGGAATTTTCCAATGCCTCTCTCTGGAACTCAATGGTCGAAAGCGTCCCATCAATTTGACTCAACTGTTTCTCATATCTCTTTTTCCTCTTCAGTGCTTGTAAGGCAGCTGGAATAGGAAGAGGCAAAGTGCACTGTGTGTTTTCATAGCAAAATGCAAGGCCAAGTAGTTCAGCACCAAGCTGACCTCCAGAATTTATAATTCTCACCCTCCTACCTTACTAGCAGGGAGACAAACTTTGACCACACCACATCAGCAGCCTGTTTATCACCAACATGCTGTTGCATGAACATGCTGGGAAGCCTCTTTTAGATTAACTCCTTTTAGAACCACAGGGAAGAGCAGCTTCTTCCTCCACTGCGGGAGATCTTGAACTCCATCCTGTGCACACAGGCAGAGTAGAGAAAATGGGGAAGAAAGAGAAAAACATGAGAGAAGAGTGAGAAAGGAGAAAACACAGGAAAGGAGAAAAGAAGAAGTTGCAAAACATAAGCAAAAACTAAAGAAGACAGCATAAGAAGATCTGTCATGATAACCACACCTCCAGCAGTGCTGCTTTCTAAACTTTGTCTCAACAGCAGTAACTGTGAAGTGCCATGGAAAGCCCAAATGGCCCGACCAGGCAGGTGGGTTGGATCAAAGGAGGACTCACATTTCTCTGGCTTTCAGCTGCATCTATTTCTTACAATCACTTAGGAAGATGATCTTTAAACCTTAGAATCTGAAAACATATAGAACTTTGTAGACAAAGGCACAGTCAAACTCAGCTACACCCCAGTATCTTTGTAAATTATCGAGATTAGTCTTTTATATTTGCTAAGTTATGAGCAGCATACTTTGCTCAGAGTAAATCATTACCAGAACTTGGGACTTTCTCTTGGCCTCAGGGTGTGGAACACACACAATCTCACCACAAGCATTTCCTCACCACTGTCCCTTGCAAACTAGAGATGTGCTAGGCAAAAAACCCACCAAACAAAACCAGGAGACTGAGTTAACCCATTGTTTTTTCAATGCTATTTACACCCAAATTCCTCCCCTCGTCTTCTACATTTAATTTTTTAATCAGGTTCAGAGCCTGCAAGCAACGGCGTGCAGCCCCTCAGACTCAATCAACAGCAGCAACTACTGTTGCCATCCTTTCAAATAATTGCTCATGTACAATGATACTGAACCTTCACACTGGGGTACACAACTTTTCAAATGAAGTTAGGATCTCTCCAAAGAGGGGGCATAGATTTTTGATGTGTAACAACACACTACAAAAATTAGTGCTTAGTTGACAAATGCTTGAATCAACATGGTCAGAACCGCACACTAGGAGCTGTGCAAGGACAGGCATTCACACAGGCTAAGATTCTAGAACATGCAGTACGATGTTTCAGGACAGCAAACCGCAATCATAACACATTAATCACAGTATTCAGGTTCAAGGTTTTCCCAGGTTTTGGGGGATGGTCCAAAGATCATGCATGTTCCACAGAAGATGCTTGAACACCAGATGATGTCTTGCAAATGGCAAATGTGAGAATTGTAAAATTCTCACTGGCAATTCCAAAATAAATCATTTTTACTTAATCCTAAACAAACTTTATGTACTTATTATTTTCCTATTTATTGATGCTTATTATTGGTAGTGTTAGCACACTAACACTTAGCTTTCCTCAAATCAAATTTGATCCTGGATTCTTCCTAGGAAGCTAGAGATTACAGACAAATATAAAAGTCTGAAACTGTAACTAACACGAGCTGTGCCAGAGAGGACCCTAAAGCCCTGTGGACAGAGGAGCACTAACCAGCTGATGCAGAAAGGCTTCAATTGAAATAAGCATCTACCACAGGGCAGTATTTCCAGCCAGCATTATTCAGAAATGGGACTCTGCAATGGTGCTGTTTTTATTGGCTGCTCAGAGAGAAAATGGATTTCCGTAGTGACACACAAAGCAGTTGTTTTTAAAATCCTGAAGATCATTTAATTAAACCACACCCAAATTAAGAAACCACAGGAGAAGCTAAAGTCCTTGACTTCACCTATTCATAAACATCTTCTCCTCATTACTGTAGTGCAACATATTATCTTCATTCTCTTTAGTTTTACCAGTAACTTACAGAATAAATCACTTCAGAGGAAATTAATTCGTTCTTCTTCATTATCAACCAAGGCATAACAATTCCCCACATCACACTATATGATTTTCCTGATTTGTATTAAATGAATGCCCTTTATTGCACAGTGGTTTGTTATAGTAGCTCCTAGACCATTCATGAGTATTACCTTGTTATTTGAAATCTATTTTTCTGTGTTTTACAGAGTATCATGAACGTTTAGTGCTTTTCTACTGCACATTACAAGCATTTTAAACTTTCTGTGTGATTCTTACAGGATTAAAATGCTTCTGCATTATAATGCTACTGCATTATAATTACTAAACTGCAGAAGAACATATCTCTCAAAAAAGAATTAATTGAGCACAGAACACAAACTTACTTTGACGAAGATCATGAAGAATGGCACTGAAAAATGGTGCTGGCCATTCCAAAGATCTCAAAAAGGAAGACAGCCCAGGGAGGATAGGTCTAGCAGGAGCAGAGTCTGAGGAAGCAAGTGTAATTAATAGCAATTGAAGCAGGAAGAGGTGGAGGTCTTCTCCAGGAAAAAAGAAAAAAAAGAAAAAAGCAGTATCATATACTGCTCCAAAGAAGTTGTGCTCCAAAGAAGCTGATTCAACTCCTGCATTTCATAATGGTTAACCCTTGGCTGGGCTTTAGCACATTTCCTGTACTTCTGAGTCCAGCAAGCAGGATACAGCTCACAGATTAGGAAAAACTGCTTTTAATGTGAGCTTCTATTTTATAGTCAAGATAAGTGCCTGGAACAACAGAAGACTATTATGTCAGTTTAAGTATGCATCTGAATGAACTACTATTATTAAAACACAGAAGAGCACTTTTCCAATATCAATAGTATGGTGATACTTTATTAAAGAAGAAAAAATGGCCAGCTGGGCAATAGTAATGCTGGCCACAGTGAGTATCCAGGTTTCAAAAGGAAAGTAGTGAAATAGGAAGAGTTGTGGTACCCTTCTCACGGTTTCATGACAGATCACAACGAAAAGAGAGCACCATGGTAACAACGCCTTCACCTGTCAAGCCCATCACCAACACTCCGGAGTACAGGAAGCACCAATAATCTCATCTTCTGAAGTAGAAATAAACGGATTGTCTAGTAATCCTTAAAATTCCCAGGAAGAAGGAAACAAGTGTTTCTTCAGAAGACATAACATCATTGTGAAAATGCTGGATCTCATTCTTGGATATACCTCACAAACCTCCACTTCAGTCCTGCAAGGGATCAATGGATTGCAACTTCTGATCTCCCTTACACCAGGGACAACCAAAGGCAATGCTGCTGAGGCCATAAAAATCATAGGACCCTAATTAAGTTCACTGCCAGTATGCATAATCCTTAAAGCCTTGTGGAGGAAGCCACACACAGTTACAACTGAATTCAAGAGCAATAATGTACTGAACTAGTTATGAGTATTCCAGTTCATGGCGAGACACTTTAAACATGATCATGAAGATCAGAGAACAGTTGCTGCAACTTGCAGAACAAAGACACAACTAAGGGCTTCCTCTTACCTCCCTGCCAGAATCCCTCATTCCCAATCTGTCCCGCACCCTTCCACAGGCATGACTGTCCTGTCCATAACACACAACTGCCACACCACTGTTTGGTTTCAGTGGCCTCCTGGTTACAACCACCTCACTGAAAAGGAATGCTACAGGGCTACATAAGCACTGCACGAACATAACACACAGCATCTACCTGTAAACCCCTCCTTGCTATTTCAGTTTTCTTCAAAGGTTTTGTCCTCAGTAGTACTATGTGGTTCTTTACAGTTGAAATTTAATTCTATTCTGGATGGCTTCTCTTCACTTTATTCCTTTCATTTAGATTTTTTTTTTTTAGTATCTGTGAAAGACTCCAGGCTGAAACAACACACATTCATAGGTACGTTATTTTCACAGTTACTAGTGCACTTCAGAAAATACGTTTCCTTTTAAATAGAGTTTTCAAATATCCAGTATAACTTTCTGTCCTTTAATTTTTCCTGTATGACCTTCAAAATAATGGAGAAGAAAGGCCAGTTCATCGATGGAGTTGGCAGCTGTGTACTGGCTGAAACTGAGATACCCCAAAAAGTACAGCAAGAGATAAAAAACAAAACAAAACACACACAAAAAGTGTGAGTGAAATGGGAAGAGATTAAAAGGCAGTGTTAACTGTGAAAAAAAATACTCCTTATCATCACGTAACCTCTGCAGGACAAATTCCAACAAACACTGTTGTTTCAAAAACCCTGAAGCTGTCTAGCCACAATAAGATACTAATGGGGAATGCTGGAAATGTATTTAATAGCCAATTTCAGACTAGGTACAGGAACTGCAGAGATACTCACTTCATAAAGGAAAAGCCAGAAGTATTTAAGTGATGTTTCACATCTATTTGCATAGCTAACGCGTTACAGCTTTTACATCAAGTAAAGCCTACTGATGTCACATGAACCCATTCAAGAGTCATATGAACTCATATGAGAAATTGCTGGTGCTTGAATCTGCTCTCTCGTGTTAGTATTACTGACTCGGACTCATGCACCTAAAAATCAAATGAGATCATGCTAATTCTATCTCTAGATAGAAATCTTACTCCAGTCTCGAACAGTCCCATTTTAGTTTCCACAAGCTTCTTTCTCCACAGATGCAATTAAGAAAAATGAAAACCAAAATTAAAAGTAAAAATTAAGAAAAAAAAACACAGCCACATTAAAAATTACCTGTGAGGTCCCTTTGAAACATTAACAAGGCAATGTAGATTAAAACCTTCATTCTCTCATTTGTGTGTATGTTTACATAATGTTATATACACACAGATGCTGGTTAGAACAGATTTTCTCTGAACTATACAGTACAATACACCGTATGTATTATGCTGTTATATGTAAATCAACAGCAATTAAACTGTAAAGCAATTGACATATCAAATGAAGACATTATTGGAGATTTCAGTTCACTCATTATCCTGCTAAATTCAAGCACTCTGGCACAGCAAGGTTAGTTTATCTCGTTTCTCCTCTGACTGTACTTACACTATCTCATTTTGGCTTTAGAACCACTTTTTGCATGGATAAAACTGCCACACACTGCACTTCGTGCCCTACTCCTGCCTCTTTACTGTCCTTAACTGTTGGTGCCTGAGCAACTGACAAGATAAAAGGGAGTATTTTTAACTATGATCAGCTCAACAATCCAGTCTGCAGCATCACTCCATGAACAATTTCATAAATTAAAAACCAGGGGAATTGCATATTGAGTACAGAAGTGCAAAAAACGATTTGGAAGAAAAGTTTCAGATATCAAACATTGCATGCCTGAAGCACAAGGCCAACAAACACCTGAAAGCAGCATCAACCAGCTGAGTTAAAGGAGAAGCAGATCCACCTTCTCCCAACAAGTTTTTATTCCTGCCTGTGTACCATTCTCTCCTTCACAGGTACATGAGCACTCCATGCAGCTTCCATGGCAACTGGATAAGGCGGATTTAAATTACCCTGAGTAAAAAAGATAATCCAGACAAAAATCCCACAACATTTTACAGCTGCATCCAGCTTTCTGAAACACACCCTTCAGGGAGCTCTACTAAGGGAAAGGAAGGGAGCAGCATGGGAACAAGAGTAAGGCAGGATGCATTTCTTCCTCCTGCAAATGTGCCAGTTTATAGTCCAGGTTTGGGATGAAGTTCCAGAGCAGGATGTTTGGATTTAACCAGGAATTTCTACAGTCAAAAGACCAGCCTGTTTTCTTGCATCAGATCTGCAGACTGGGCTTTTGCACAATCAACTCAGCCTTAGTTTCCAGTTGGATCACCTTCCTGAACTAGCTCACTGCAACAGCACAGAGATACTCCAGCTGAAGCCAGGGGAGTAGAAAAGTGTAGGACTGTGACAACCCTGACAGTTCCCATGCTGCAGAGTACCTGGCTTAGATGTGCTGCTCAACTGGCTTTACTCCCTCTGACTGTACCTTCAAACCTGTCCCATCTTGATCCATGATTTTAAATCCTTTGTAACTAAAAGTTAGTTAAAGTTAAATGGCCTTTTGCTAATAGTTATTAAATGCTAAAGTATTACAAATATATTTATTATAGGGCTAAACAAAACACTTCTAACATGCAGCTCCTCACAAGTTCTGTTACATGGCATTATTTTTAAAATTATTAAATAACAGAAAGAGCAGACAAAAAGCTACCTTGTCATTACATCAGAAACTTTTAATTCTAATTTTTCTTCTGTTTCAAAGCATTTAAAGAAAAATTCATTTCAGAATAGACAAACAGGCCTCTACTGGACTTCAGGAAGTAATTAACTTGTTTCTCAAAGCCCTTTATATCCCCAAGACACTGACTACCATCATTTACTTCCCAGAGATGACAACATCGGTATATGCAGGAGCTAGACCTTATTACCCCTTAGTATCTCTCCTTTGCAGCTAACGCCAGCCCAGAACAGTAGTCACTAATGCTCTAAACTATCGTTCATTTTTTGGTTGTATCATGTACATCCTACGTGATTTGAGGCAAATCACTGAATCACTTTGTTCCTCAGCTGCCACCAGTGTGGATAATATGCACTTACTCATGAATACAGGAGATCGTCACATCCTTCAGCTCCTTTTCCACCTGCCCAACCCATACTCAATCTCCGAGCTGTGATCCCCTCCCCACACTGAACAGCAGCATTTTGCGTTCTAGCTATCCAGCCGACACATGCATCCACTGTGGTGCAAAGCACGTGTATCGCATGGGGAACCACAGACAGTAAATTACTGAGGAATAAAGCATCCTATTACCACCCCACCATAATGAATCCACACTAAACACTAACAGATGCCAAAGACCATCCCGCCTCGCGTGTTTTGATACTTGCTGGGAGCCCACAGCCGACTCACAGTGCACACCTGCGGAGTCAGCTGACCCGGCCCTGCCACAGCCTCGGCGAGACCCGAGTCCCCCGTTCCGAACAAACCCCAGGACCCAGAGGCGCTCCAGCCCTGGGATTTAAAGCCTCGCAAGCCCGGCGGGGGTGGAGGGCAGCGGGGTCCGGCCCGCACTCACCTCGCCTGTTCTTGGTGCCGTGCTGCCGGGCTACCGCCAGCTCCCGCTCGATCCGCGTCTCCAGGTACTCCTGCTTCTTGCTGAGCATCTCCTCCGTCTCACGCAGCCGGGCCAGAGCCTCCTGCGGCGAAGGCCCTCCGCGGCCCTTGGAGGCGGCCGAGCCGCCCCCCTTGAAAAACCTGGAGATCTTGCTCATGGCGGCGGTCCCGGTTCGGCGACCGCCGACGGAAAGGTCTAGCCGGCCCGGCCCGCAGAAACCTCCCCGGCCGGCACAAGCCGTGACGGCACTTCCTGAGCCCAGGGCTGGCGGCACCGCACCTGGCGGCAGGGCGGTCCCGAGGGCGGCCCCGAGGAGGCCGAGCTGCCGCTGCTCTCCGCCACCTTCGGGCAGGGCAGGAGGAGCCGGGGAGCTCCGCGGGGCAGCCGTAGGGACCCGGGTCGGGCGGGTGGTGCCCCCGCTGCGGAGGCGGCTGCTGAGTTTGTGTTTCCCCCCCATTTTTTCCCCGTGTCACAGAATCACGGAATGGTAAGGTTAGAAGGGACCACAGTGGGTCATCTGGTCCAACCTCCCTGCTCAAGCAGAGTCATCTTAGAGCACAGGATTGTGTCCAGACGGTTCTTGAATGTCTCCAGCCAGACATTCTCTCTGGGTAACTTGTTCCAGTGCTCGGTCACCTGCACAGTAGAGTTCTTCCTCAGCCTAACTCTCTCAGTCTTTACTCGTAAGAGACATGCTCAAGTCCCTTGATCACCTTTGTAGCTCTCCACTGGATCAGCTCCAGGAGCTCCACGTCTCTCTTCTTCTGAGGGGCCCAGAACTGGACACATGCCGCAGGAAGGTGTGTTTTGTGAGAGCAGCGCACTAAAGCACAGGCGTGCACGCCGGTCAAGGCTGGGAAAATAACACTGAATTTTGAAGGAATGTGGCTTTTTACAGAAGTGGCGGGTGCGCCGCTAAAGGACACCGCAGGTCACAGGATGCAAGAAGCGCCTCGGAATGCCGGGCTGCCTCCCATCCGCCTCGGGAAGAGGCCTTGCTCCAAGCGACGACGCAAACAGCGACAGAAGAAAGACACAAGACATGTTTTCCCCTGTAACAGCGCCCGAGGAGCACCAACCGCGGCTCTGGGCTCACTGAAGTCTGAAGCGCCGACACGGCCTGCTCAGCGCAGATTCCGCAGAGCCCGGCGCAGCAGCCGCTCCTGCCGGCGCTCCAGCACCTCCCAAGTCTGCGAGACCAGCCCAGTCCTCTGAGCGGGCGGGCAGACTTTCAGCATCCCCCGCCCCGGGGCGGGTCCCGCCGGCCCCTCCCCAGCGCGGCCCCGCCCGTCGCCGCCGCTTCTCCACCTCCCCGCCCGCCTCCTGCGTCCCGCGGCCATGGCGGAGCTGGAGCTGGGGCAGCACTGCGGGGTGCCCGACTGCCGCCAGCTCGGTAAGGGACAGCACGGCGGAGGCGGGGGTGGTGAGCCGGGGCGGTGCGGGGGTTGTGTGGTGGTTTCTCCCCGCTCAGGGAGTCCTCCGTGCTGCTGCAGCCCTGCGCGGCCCAGTGCCAGGGTCTGTTGACTCGGCTGTATCCCTGGCTGGTTAATCCCCTGCTTTCCCGGTCCTCCTCCTTGCTTGCCTTCGGTGATCTCGGAAAGTGTCACTGAAAATGTAATCTCTCGGAAAGAGGCAGCAAAACCCCCTGTACCGAAAGCTTTCTGATGGGACCACTGGGTCTTAGGGATGAAGTGACCTGAGCTCTGTAATCCAGTTGCATGATGGTCCCTTAACATCAAATCTGAAGGATGGAGACGCGGAGTAATGGGCTAGAGCAGAGGGCATTTGCTGCCATTGGTGATGTGGTTGAATTCAGCAGACAACAAAGTGATTTTATCTCTAAGAACTGATGCAGTAGGCGGGAGGGGGTGTGTACATACATGCAATTTAAATTACAAGGATGGTATGTATAATATAATATGAAGAGAAGAAGGGGCAGGATCGTCATGCCTTGTCAAATGGAGAAGATCCTATCCCTTCCAAAGAGCCATCTCCACCAGTTGGCAACCTGTAAAATAAAAATGTAAATTGTCCTATGTAAAAAAATAGTATTCTAAGTGGTCTCACAATAAATTACGTTTTTGGAATAACAAACTAGTAAGTTTGGTGGCTAGCCAAATGTTCCAGTGTCATAGTTTGATATTTTAAAAAACTTTAATTTAAAGCCTAATTCCAACTTCTAGAATGTATGTAAGTATGATTTACCTACTCATATGTTTTTCTGTTCTACTGATTATGGGAGTTAACAGTGTAACTGTCACAAAAGACACTTAAGTAAAGTGTAGATGCAGTTGCTAAATATCCTTGTAAAGATAGCTACCCTATGATATAGGTAAGCAAAAGTTAATCATGTGAAAATTAAGCTAGAAACTACTAGCAAAACAAAAACCGTGTTGTCGAACTGAAAACAAATCTCTTTGTTTCAGATTTTCTCCCCTTTATATGTGATGGCTGTTCAGGTGTCTTTTGGTAAGTTCGAGTACCTCAAATTGTAAGGAACATATAAGAATCAACAAGTCCAACTCCCTGCTCTGCACAGGACTAAAACTAAACACTAAGGAGTGTCATTCAGACACTCCTTGAACTCTGACAGGTTTGGTGCTGTCACCACTTCCCTGTGGTGCCTGTTCCAGTGCCCAACCACCCTCTCGGTGAAAAACCTTTTCCTAATGTTCAACCTGAACTTCCCATGATGCAGCTTCTTTCCATGTCGGTACTGGTCACCAGAGGAGCTCAGCACCTTCCTGCTCTGCTGCCCTTCTTGAGGAATCTGTAGGCTGCGATGAGGTCACCCTCAGTCTGGTCTTTTCCAAGGTGAACAAACTAAGTGACCTCAGTTTTCCTCCTAAGTCTGGCCCTTGAGGCCTTTCACCATCTTGGTCACTCTCTAAACACACTCTAATAGTCTGACATCCTTTCTATATTGTGGCACCCAGAACTGCCCACGGTACTTGTGTGAGGCCACACAAGTGCACTGTATAGTTGGGATAGTCACCTCCCTCAGCCATCTAGCAATGCTGTGCTTGGTATTCCCCAGAACATGGTTGGCTCTTTTGGCTGCCAGGGCACATTGTTGGCTCATATTCAACTTGCCATCGACCCAAACCCAGAGATCTCTTTCTGCAGGGCTGCTTTCCAGCCTCTCATCCCCCAGTTTGTATGTATAACCAGGATTACCTCATCCCAGGTGAAGAATCCTGCACTTGCTCTTGTTAAATTTCATACAGTTGGTGACTGCCCAGGTCTTTAGTTTGTCCAGAATCTGTCTGTAAGACTTCACCCTCCAGGGCTCCACAGCTACTCCTTGTTTAGTGTTGTTGGCAAACTTAACATGTGTCCAAATCATTTATAAAAAATTAAAGAGCACTGGCCCTAAAATTGAGCTCTGGGGAACTGTGCTGGTGACTGGCCGCCAGCCTGATGCAATTGCATTTATTGTAACGCTTTGAACCCAAACCATCAGCCACCCACTGTATTATGGACTTGCCTAACTGTGTGCAGGATGTTTTGTTCAGAAAGACACTGTGAGAGACAGTGTCAAAAGCTTTGCTGAAATGCAAAACACCACATCTATGGGCTTCCCAAGGTCAACTTGATGAGTAGCCTTGTCATAAAAGGAGGTGGCTGGATATTTTTAGTTCCAGTTCAACCTTCCAAGGTTGAAATTGGGGCCTGAACTTTGATTTACACACTTCAGATAGGCAGAAGGCAACTGAGTTAAACTCAGGTAGACTGAGGGCAGATTTCACTTCTAAAACATTGTAAGCCCTCACGGGATTTCTGCTGTTGTGGATAGTGATTAAAAATCCATTGAAATGGACAAACTCGAGTTGCTTTGAACTGAATTCTTAAGCATACTAATGTCTTTATTCTCTTGAAGTGGTTTGTTTTCTTGAGGCAAAAGTTCCAAGAGCTAAATGTTTTACAGACTGAGGAAGAGTATGATCAGTCAGTCATCCAGGACGTTAAATGCAGATGTTAGAACAAACTTTGTAGAAGATTCATTATCTAATTAAAGTGTTGCCATGATAAAAGTAGTCAGATCACTCTTTAAATAGTTGAATGTTTTCACAAATGATTTTCTTTTCCTGAAATGTCTCTTCTTTTTCCACAAAGCCTTCAGCACAGGAGCCGAGATGCTCATGGATGTTCTGAGGTAATCTAATAATATATGACCTGCCTTAAAATTAGCTGTGTGTTTTCAGACTAGATGAATACATATATAAGTATGCATTATTTAACTGTGAATGTGAAAAGCTTAAAAAAATGAATCTACTCTTTCTCTGCCTCTCAGAAGTAAATTGAGTTTGAGTAGAAAGATGGTTCTATTTCTAACTCTGAGCTAAACATAACCAGGACAAAAGTAGGAGAATAGAATGGAGAGCTACCGCAGTTCTTTGGTAAGGGTGTATGGTGACTTGTATCTGTAGTATCTGTTTACACAAAATATTTTGTACTAATGCCTAGGTGAATATAAGAAACAATTCTGTGAAACCTGATCAGCACAGGTCTTATCCCTGCTCATACAAGGACTGCAATGGAAAGGAGCTTTTGCCAGTTTTATGCCCCTACTGTGGAAAACATTTTTGTCTAAGGTGAGTGGAACAGGGTGTTTAAACATGAATACTCGTTCATTAGTGTACGGAAAAGGTATTAAAAGTTTTATGCTGTTGTTTACAGACATCGCCATCAATCAGACCACGAATGTGAGAAGCTGGACACGCCAAAACCTCGAATGGCTGCTACCCAGCAGCTAGTTAAACATATTATAGGCAAGTACAGCAGGATATGTATTCTGCAATTTTCTTCAGAAGACTGTTTGAACTTCTGACCTCCTTTGAAGGGGTCAGGTTCAACGAAATAAAAAAAGATAGGGGTTCCTTGGTTAAATAGCCCTAAAGTCATGTCACATGTAATACTGTTCATTTATGCTGAGACGAGGCAACAGTATGAAGAGAATTTTTAAAGATTACATAGGGCTCAAATTTCTTTCAAAAGTATTATCTTGTTCTTATTCTACAAATACTCTAATGTAATGAACTGTACCTAGTCATTATTATTTACATATTGATTCATGTGCAAATAAAGCAGTTGTGTTGGGTGTGCATGCCAGTCTGTTAGGATTATATCTACACAACCAAAATGGCAAAAAAAAAAAAAGTCACTCTATAATATTATATTTTGCAGATTTTAAACAAATTCTAGGATGGGAAAGAGAATAAACAAAACTGCCCAACTGGACAGTGAGATTTTGTAGAAAGAAGGACCTGAAGCTGTTGTCATATGAATGCTGTGCTGGCCACAGTTGTTGAAATTTTTGAATTTATATCTATTTGGCTTTTGCAGCCTGTCATGATAATGTTCATCTACTTTTCAGTGTAAAGGAGTTCTGCTAGAACTGTAACAATTCCAAATATTCTTGAATAGAAGTATCTGGTAGATGACCTTGGGAGGACATGAAGGGACATGAAAGGGATGGGAACCCTGGAGATACAATGAGGCCCAGTAGGCAAATTCTAAGATATGTTCAGGAAACAGTCTGAATCATCATGCTAACAGGAATAATATTGTTCTCAGATTCTAAAAAAAGTGAGGAAGCAAAAAGCAAAAAACGCAAAGGAGCGAAAAACAGTGAGACTGCAGCAAAAGTGGCATTAATGAAACTGAAAATGCATGCATGTGGAGACAAGTCTTTGCCGCAGGTCAGTGATGTTTGTTTTCAATAATTGAATTCTCAAAGGAAATGGAAAATTTTCTTCTGGATTCCTTTCCCCATCCACGGCGTGGGGCTGGCCCAGTTCTAGTTCCATTTCCATCTGAAGAACCATTGCGACGCTTTGAGGGATGGGGAAAGGAATCTCCAGGGGTATCTCAGGGGTTTTTTTCAGGCCCTGAGCCTGGAGGGGAGAGGTGCTCCCCCCTCCCCCCCCCCGCACGTGGCCCCATGGCCGGCAGGGAGACAGGACACAGGACACCGGGTGTGGAGAGGAGGCAAGAGAGAGTTTATTGTGGGGGATGTTACATTTATAGGGTTTAGGAGGATTCACAGAGTAACCAATTAGAAGTCTCAAGGGGTTTACAGGAACACCCAATCACAGGAAGAGGTTAACAAAGGCCAATGGGACACACCTCAGGACACCTTCCCAGGACATTCCTGCATGGATAACAAAGGGGGTGCTGGGAAGAAGAAGCATGTGTTTGCAAAGACACCACCAAAAGCCATTTTAAAACCTGTTTAAACCACAGTTTTCCCATATAATGCAGGTTTAATGCTACAATTTTCTAAATTTATTGATCTTCATCTAGTTCCCTCAGTTTGGTTTTGGATTTAATTTTTAAATCCTACAGTCACTTACATATATTTCAGTCTGGTCCCCAAAAGTAATCTCACTAGTCTTATGTGTGTTATAAGATGTCTGTGTGGAGTTTGGGTCAAATTTTTTTATTTTATAGTAGAAATGTATTGTCCTGCTACATGGCTGTCACCCAACACTGTGGGGACAGACAAGTTCTTTTCCTTGGCAGAATGATGACAGCACTAAGTTGCATTAAAACTTTATTATTTTAGCAGAATTTGATGATCATCAGAATTTTATTATTAGAGTAGAACATGATTTTTACGATCACTGTAACACAATTTTGTAGGTAGCACAGCACAGAATTGTATAGCACATCTTAGCTGCTTATGGTTCCTAATCACCTGGACCCTCTGCAGATTGGGTCATTGGGTCAAATCTTAATACTTGGCTTGCTGTTTTAATATTTGAGTGATCGTCTAGACTGGAAACATGTAATTGCCTGGTTTTCCCACCCAGACTGAATTTATATGTTGGGGCATTTGCAGTGCACCATACGTTCTTATCGTAAGAATGTGCCTTAGAAGTTTGAGTTTGATAATTTGGAAAGCTGGGGAGTGAGTACTTCAACTTAGGTTGGTACCAAGGTGTTTCAGGACCAGGTTCAGCTACCCATCCAGAATTAGCATCTGAAGATTCAGGGTGTTGTAAACAATACAATTTGTATGTGTAAAAAACCCATTTGAGAAATGAACTTCATAAACTGAATGACACGATTATCATCCCGTTCTTGAAACAGAGAGGAAGAAGGAACAAATAAGGTCAGTAAAGTACAGTGGGTATTGTGTTATCTTTTTACAGCTGAGGGTTCTACAAAGGTGAAGTCATGATTCCTTGGGCACACTCCAGGTTTAGACTTGCAGTCCATCATATATGTGCCTGCAGCGGGAGAGGATTGGATTTGATGATCTCAGTCTCTCAGTCATTTATATTCTGCAGTAAAATGGTCCTGATGGAATAGAACAAGTTTCAGTTGGTAATTCTGGGGCTGAAGTTTAAGGTTTTTTACTGAAAAACTATTAGATGTGTATGACTGGAATTACGTGTTTCTTCTGTGAATAATTTTGGTTTATTTTTCATGTTTTTCTAGGCAGAAAGAATTTACTTTCAAGTATTTTTACCAAAGGGGAACAAAGAGAAAAGCAAACCTATGTTCTTTTGCAGTAAGTGGAGTGTTGGCAAAGTAGTAGATTTTGCAGCTTCCTTAGCAAGCCTTAAAAATGACAACAACAAATCAACATCCCAGGTAAATCAGTAATAACTAACACTTTCCAGGTTATTGCATTTTGATTTTAGTTTTCTTTAGCCTTTTGTCCCTCCTCCACCCCACGTCTTTCATCTTGGATAGGCAAATCTTGATGTTAATTTCTGTGCTATTTGTCTTACAGAAATTGAGATTATGCCATACTGTCTCTGGAGAAGCCTTGCCATTTGAACATACACTGGAAACATGGCTATCTGATAAAGACTATCCACTGTACAATGGAGGAAATATAATTCTGGAATATCTTGATAATGATGTTCTATTTATAGAAGATACAGAGTCATACTTTAGTTAGTAAATTATCACCAAAAAAATAAGATTTTTCAGAAGCATGGTATTTGAGCAAGTCCATTTTTCTTTTAAAATCACTGATATGCCAGAATCTCTCCTCAGTTTTAAAGACACAGTTCCCATCAATTTCTAAGTTGCTTGACTGACAGAGGAACAAAGTCCTGAAAGGAAAACTAGTTATTATAATAACTAATATTACAGATATTTACATTCTAGAATAACTTCTTCCTCTATTGAGCTGTAAAATATCAAGAATGTTTTCTTAATTTTTATATTTATTTTTTATAAATGGTGGGGACAGTATGTATTAATAAATAATGGAAATGTAAACTTGCAGTGTACCAGTTCTTTGAAGGAAAGAAACACACTATTGCAGCATCCTTTCTATGTCTACAAGAACAGATTTCATTGAGTTTGGAAACCAGCACTGTCCATATCCCAGGTCCACACTTTCTTCTCGTAATAGCTTAAAGACGTTTAGAAGGAAAGCTTTCTGAAGCAAGAGTAAATCCACACAGATGTCTTCCTTGTGTTTGCAAATCTCATTGTGTGATTAGGTGGGGGATAAAAAGAGAACTTGAAATTATCCTTTTCTAATTCCTGTGTAAAAGAGCAATAAATATGGTCAGAGAGGAAGAAATATAATTTAACTAGAAGGGTAGCATTTAACAGTTTGGAATATCATCTGGGCACTTCCAGCTGTAGGTAAATCCTCTTCAGCAGTCAGCAAGGTGATTTACTAAGTTTTAAAGTGGTTATTTACAGTGATTGTACATAAAAAAGTTACACCTCTGGGTGAATAAGAATGACCTATACAATTACTGACTTCCTCAGTTGTTGGTGTCCTGTTTGTTGGCCATTAAGAAGGTAGTTCGTAATATCAGTAGTTGATGTACTCCAGATTTTGGATCTCTTTCAAAGCTGGATTGAAAATTCAAAGTGAACATAGGAAGTAAGAACCATGAGATCATTTTTATCACAGTCACAGCTGTTTTGAATTGCTGAAACACAAAACCACGTAATGTGGCACACAAATAGTAGGGCCAGCACTCTTCTAACTGTATATAACCAAGGAGCCTTGCTTTATCTTTCTGAACAGACCTGTTACAACATAAACTCGTCCTCCAGTGGCCTTGAGCCTATCTCTGTTTAAGCTAGAGGACTAGAACCCTTTCAAGACTAATCCTTCCAATTTGCTTTCACCTGTTTACAACTATTCTGTCAATATTCTCCAAGAAAATGACAGTGAATGAACAGATGTGAACAGAGCAGTGGAAAGCACAAGCCTCAGCTTTATTTGCAAAGCTGTAGTGTATTTCTGCTGCTCTGTGGGGCTGTGCAGAGTGGAAGAACTACTGAAGCAAACCTATTCATCGGATACTAAAGAGGCTTAGCAAGATTTTCAGCTGCAGCATGGAAGGTGTGATCCATTGCTACTGAAATGACCTAGTGTTTTGTGATTAGAGCACAGTATTCAGACCACGGGGGAGAAATCTCTGTCTTCGAAGCCTGACTCACTGCTCGATCAGTGTGACTCACCTTTAAATAGGTTTGAAAAGGGAAGAGCTCCCTTTCTTTTTCAGACAATGGGGCACTTTCTTTCAGGCGACTATCTTCATGTGCTATTCTCACGTTTGTAAGGATGTTCCAGATTCTACGTGCACCATGACTGAATGTACTCAGTGACACCTGGAGGTGTAACTGGGCCACAGGGAGATGAATGTCTACATTGTTCAAAAATGTCAATATGATGCATCCCAAGGACATTGTCCTGCCACTGCAGGACATACACAGAAGTGGGGAAAAATTCTACGAAGAGGGCAGGGGACATAAGGTTAAGGAATATTGGTGAGAAATGGAGTTTTGTGAGAAATGGAGTTTCAGTTCAGAGAGCTCACCCGAGGCGGAGAGATGTACGACTCACACATGCAAGTGCAGATGGACAATTCACCACAGTCACTTGGGCATTCACCAAATCTGGATTTGGTGGTTGGGCTCATTCAGTTACCACATTCACTAACTGAGAAAAAGTGTCCAGGTTTTCCTCCAGTATGTGTTTGCCTAAATGGAAACAATATCCATGTTGGATTGTGGTTCATTTATACCAGTCTGAAGACAAACAGACATGTATGACATACCCATTCTAGGTACAGCTGCAATAAAAAAAACATCACAATGTAAGGGGAATCTCCCTGGCATCTTTTTCAAAGCTACTCTCCCCATTGATAGAATGTGATAGTAATGTGGTCTTTGAACATTCAACTGGCTGTAAAGTGTTGTGGTTTTCATTACTACCAAGCAATAGTTCCTTTGTAACAATTTAGGAATATCTGTAGGATTATTATGTATGGATTTGACTTGCATAAAAACCCAAAAAGATCTCAGTAAGCATGTCACTGTTAGTTGTTTCTCATTTTGCTTTATGGTACTCTTTACTGTAGTTTTAACATGACTTGGGAATTGATAAATTATTTTACTGGATGTGGTATGAATGTCACAAAAAGGAAGATGTTTCTGGTTTCCATCAAGGAAAGGTTTTCAGTGGCTGGATATTTCTTAAATGTTTGTTTCCTGGCAGCAGAAATTATAGGAGCATTTCTCTGGCCTGTCTCTCCTGCTGTTATCTTCCTTTCCAGTACAAGAGGAACAGTTCCTTTTTCTCTTGTTATTTCTTTTCCTCCCTTTCCTCTGCAATTTTCCATTCATCTTTTTTTGCATCTTAGGCTGCTGTGGTATGGAAAATGCAATAAGAGGCCAACCATCATTGTGGGACCAGTGATTTGGGGAAGAGCCCTAAACAGCACTTGCTCCCCCCACTGTTGTTACACAAGCAAGTAGAAAATGCTGCTACACAACAGGGCCATTTTTTTTTTCAGCAGAAAAATCTTCATTCTCTGCTTACACCCTTTCTCCTGCCCCTGATTTTTCTGCCTTAGCAGTTGAAGGCAAAATAATTGAAATAACGTTTGTTTTGGATAAAGGGAAGATAGAGTTGGGATACAGCAAATAAATCTTTGGGGAGACCTCAAAGGTTTTACCAGGATGGTTGCTTTCATCAATCACCAGTAATTGCTAAGAGCTAGCAGCCTGTAATGACAATACCAACATGGCAAGTCACAGTTGATAAGACTCCAAAAAGTTTTCACATTCATCTTATTCCAGGAATGTGTCTGGGATTGTACATAGAAGCTAATTCCACTTAGTTTTCAGAAACTGAGAAGCAAAACCAAATTAAGCTAGTCTGACAGGTAAATAATTGAGGAGAGGTGAAAACTCTACCCTAAACAATTACACTAGGAACAAAAGCAGAAACTTCCCCAGAGCTTCAGTATCTTGCCTAGGCTAGGATTGCTCACATTTTACCTGTTTAGACTCTAGCATATCTTTACTTAGCATATATAATTTTTTGGTTTTTTCTACAGCTTATTATCTTAGCACATTTTGATAGGGAAAGTTCAACAACTGTATTTGAAAAAAATTATAAAACACTTTGGAGGAGACATTTGAAACTGCTGTTAATTTTATAGGCCTGTGTTTAGAATGTGCTGAATTGTTTCACTTCAAAGTTAATAAATAAAATGTTAAACTCACTTCTAGTAGTTACAAAGAAAATGTATGCAAAGTTGCTTAAACAAGAAAAGGAATTTGTCAAAAGAAATACTTAATGATTTTATAATAAACGGTATTTCAGCCAAACTACTAAAATAAGTCAATATCAAGCTTTTTGGTTGTTCTGTCTGTATAATAATTTTAGAGAATGCACAAGGTCAAGGCTTTGCAAACTTGCTTCTGGTAGCAGCTCCCAGCCTTGTTCCAGTTCAAACACTGCTACAAAGTTGCCTGGTATAAATTTGTAATATACAGAACACAGTTTGGAAACAACAGTTTGGTTGTATTTAATACTAAGAGCTCAATTCTGCTTGGATATGAGAGCCATTAGATCAGCTGGGCAATGCTGTAGTAAACAAAAAACAAAAAAACAATATATTACACTAAGAAAGCAGGAAGTAATCTCTCATACTTTTATTTTTAGTGTTTTCCATTTCTGTGTCTGCTTTAGAAAAGTATGTGCTCTGGAGCATGATCAGTCTGAAGACTTTCTATCAATAGATCAACTCTGTTCATCTTGTTTATCAGGTGTCAATTGAAAACACATCTCCTTGCAGCTCAGTTCTCCTCATAGTAGCCTCTTACATGAAATACAAAATTTTGTTTCAGCTGGAATGGTAACTGTGGTTTGGATTAGGGAAATTCTTTCACTTATTAGGCATTCCTGTTTACTTCTGATTTTAGGATCAATGCAGAATTTGAAATCTCCTGTAAAACCCTTGCTGTAATGTTAAGTATACTATTAACAAGGTCAAAGAAGCCATTTTCCATAATACTTGTGCAGTCCTATATAGGTTGTACTGA
The DNA here is from genome assembly GCF_003945725.1 of Corapipo altera. Classification (NCBI taxonomy): domain Eukaryota; kingdom Metazoa; phylum Chordata; class Aves; order Passeriformes; family Pipridae; genus Corapipo; species Corapipo altera. The sequence continues at coordinate 20,805,497 of NW_020884879.1, read as the reverse complement.
GGCATGTTGGGCAGCTTCCCTCAATAAAACCCAACTCTGAAACAAAGTGCCTCTTTCAACTGGCTGTGTGCTATTAATACAACCTCGTAAAGAATGACCTCCAAAATAATTAGTAAAACCACAATTTATCATCTCCGTAGTTCTTCAATGACTACGCATCCTTTAAAAAGCAGGGTTATATCACTATTCCTGTTTATGAGAAGGGAGGGAGGAAAAGTGAAATGGCACAGTGACTTGTCTGACACGAGCATTGCCGGCAGTGGATACTGTATCTTCACTGATGTGGAAAGCACCTAGCTGTGGGTTGGATCGCCATTAGGGACATGGGGTAAGACTGTGTCTTTTCGCAATGCAGACATTTTACGATTATTTTAAGCATAAAGCAAACGACAACCCTTGTCCTGTTTACAGCAGACCACTGATTTACATATGACAGTAAGTTACATCACTTGCAATTTGTGAAGACAAGACAACTCAGTGTTTTGCTTTGATTACAGACAATAGGGTCAAAACACCACAAGTAAAAAAAAAAAGAAAGTGGTCACAGTCAGGCTTGGAAAGGAAAGTTTCAGGCTTGGAAAGCTTTTTTCCTCTATATGATTTTGATTAATCTTAGAAATGCACCAGTTGAACTGTAAATTATTTTCAAAAATCTTTGAACCCTGTGAACTCACCCTCCGTGAGGATGTTGAGGCACTGGAACAGTTTGTCCAGAGAGGCTGTGGATGCCCCACCCCTGGAAGTGTCCAAGGCCAGGATGGATGGGGCTTTGAGCAACCTGGTCTAGTGGAAGATGTCCCTGCCCGCGGCAGGGGGGTGGTTCGTGATCTTTAAAGCCCCTTCCAACCCAAACCACTCTGTGATTCTATGATAAACTCCAATCGCCTGCTCCACGGGAGAGCATTTACGGTTATCTACACGCCGCCGCGTCCAATTATTAACAAGAAGTCGACACCAAAGGCTAATTTCAACACTCACTGTGCATTTTGACAGCGCAGCCGCCGAAGCAGCAGCGCCCCAATGCTCACACGCAGGCGCGGCGGTCGCAGGAGGCGGGTCCGCGGGCTCGTCCCGCGCCTGCGCCGCGGCGGGAGCGGAGACGGCCGGTGGGGGCGGTGAGTGCCGGCTCCGGCTGTGGCTGCGGCTCCGCCTCCGCCCGCGGCCGCCATTTCGGGGCGCCGTGAGGGGGCTGCGCCGTCCGGCCATCGCTCGGAGCGGGCGCAGCCCGCAGGACCGCACAGCCCCGGAGCGTGGCGGGGCGTGCTCGCCCGGTGTTTCCTCGATTGCTAGGCTGTATCTCAGCAAGAAACTTGGATTTTGTAAAGAAAAAAAAAATTTAAAAAAATAGCCATAATAATTTTTGCGTTAATCTTTCCTTTTGCTAGGCTGTTTACCTCAGAAAAGATGGCAGATCCTTGGCAAGAATGTATGGATTATGCAGTTGGTTTAGCAAGGAAAGCTGGGGAGGTATGTATTAACTCTTTATAAATATTAGCATTATTTATTGAGTCTAGTATGTATGTAGGTTTTTGAAGGAGTTTGATGTAGAAGTTTCTTCTAAAGAGTGTTTTGTCGAAAACATAAATTAGCAGAATCATTCATGATGTACAAGTTCAAAATTAGTGTCTTTTATGTTTGCAACTTGTTTAATTTAAGAAAACAACTGCAGTTTTCTGATTAAAGACTTAAGAGTAACTTTTGTTCCTTAAATCTGATTTAAAAAGTAAAATAAAATTCAGAATCGTGGTAAACAAAGATCATGTCAATTTTCCACCTCAAACCGCTCCTATCTACCTTATTTTACCACTTGAAAGCTGATGACAGTCTTTCTTGTGAATGTCTCCATCAGCTTTATACAGTGGCCTCTTGTTGGGAGACAATACCATACTGTGTTCTCTCCATCCCTGGAAGTGTCCAGAGCCAGGTTGGATGGAGCTCTGAGCAATCTGGTCTAGTGGAAGGTGCCCCTGTCCGTGGCAGGGGGGTTGGAACTAGATGGTCTTTAAAGTCTCTTCCAACGCAGGCCATTCTATGATTCTGTGTTTCTCTTCATGAAGACTGCTTTGCTTGCAGTATACATCCCTTGCAGTGATGGTACTTTGCCCATTTGTGATCTAAGATGCCCTGGAACAAGAAAGAGTTTGTACATCTTGGCAGAGCCTCAGCACGAGTGGTTACCAAATGTTCGGTTCTTAGTAATTCTGCCTGGTACATTTGAATGCTGTGGCAGCCAGGCAAGATGGTACATGTACTAATTCTGTCCCCTGGAGCTGCAGAATCTGCAGAAAATTGTCTGTGCAATGACCTCATTAAAATCTTCCCTCAGAAAATCTTTCTGAGTTATAGTAAAAAAAATCTGGGGGCTGTGAGGCATGGATTCTTGCTTAAGCTGATTCTGATAGTTTTAAGATCATAAATACAGAGTGTGGCTAGAAATAGCTGACTTGAGCTCAGTATTAGGTGTTTATTCAACTCTGGTATTTAAATTTATAAATCTAAAACTTGTCCTAACAAAATGGACCCTGATTTCGTGTACCAGTGGATCTTCCTGGATCTTAGATTTAAGGTCATGTAAAACTTTGTGCTGAGTAGGGACTGGAGATGCAAGGCTAAGTCTCAGCTCCTGCAGTTAAGTCCAGATTTTGACACTGCTTGCTTTTGTGTTTTCTATGTGCAGTATAGAATATAACTGTAAAAATTATGCTCAAATTTTTGGGGAAAACTAGTATTTTCCATACTGTTAGTGGAGAAAGATTTTTATTTTGGTTTTTTTTTTTTTTTTAACAGATAATCCGTGGAGCACTCAAAGAAGAAATATCTATTATGACTAAAAGTTCACCAGTAGATTTGGTGACAGAAACTGATCAAAAAGTAGAAAACTTCATTATTTCTTTGATAAAAGAAAAGTATCCATCTCACAGGTACGGCTTCTTAGGAGAACACTTTTGACAGAAGGGGAGAGGTGACTGGAAGAAGAAAATTGAAAGTTTATGATTTTGCCTGGTAAAATTTCATTACAATTGGCATGCTGTAAAGTTGTACCATTCAGTAAATACCTTCAATAAAATTAAGTGGTTTAGAGTAGTAGTAGGTTGAGGTTTTGCCCAGGGTTGTAGTAACAAAACAAGGTGTCTGCAGGTCTACTGACATGAACTCAGTCTTGCTCCAGCTGAGGCAGCTGTAAGTAACTTCTTGGTTATTTGTGTTGGAGAATCAAAGGTGGCCCCAGGATACCCAGAACCCACATTTCTTGTCTGCTGTTGAAACTAGTGTGCCTTTGCTGTCTGTGTTGGATGGGGCCCATGGAACTGAGTGTGCCTTTGGCAAATCTCATACAGTTCGAGAACATTAAACATCTCTAGAAGAAGGCAGGATCTTCTGATTCTGCATAACTGAAAGTCTGTCATACAAAATACTGATTTTCTACATTGCTCTTCTCTTCCACCCCTCCTCCCCACCCCTGAAAAATTTATTCTTGAAGGATGAATTACAGGTATTTCACTTACATGGTCTTTCTTTCCTATTTTGACATAATGGCTCAAGGTTAGTACTGTTTCCTTAACGTGGGTTTGCTATTTTTTTCTTTCATTTTCTTGGAGATTTTGTTATTGTAGCTGTATATGTGGAAAGTAGGAAATATCTGTAGAGCTGGAACAGCTGAAGTTGTGCAAAAGTTCAGTAACCTAACCAAATTACTGTAAGCGTACAGACCTGTGGAGTGACCTTGAAATAACACTTTCTGTGACCTTGATAAGCATTTTAGAATATTTTAGCTGCTTTTTATTTTAGATAATTGGTGTCACATTAGTCATAACGGTGTTAAACTTCTCTTTCTAATGAATTACTCATCCACCTAAATAATTACTCAGTCTCTCATCTCTTTGTGAAGATCTGCTGCTTTTTGGAAACATGCTGTTCTTTCTGATTAGTCATCTTCACTTCTGTAGTTAATCATAAAACTCCCAATCAATATTAAAGAGACCTTATTTGTTTCCTCTCGTTTTACATATTTGTAGAGGAAAGCATGTGTTTGGTGCAAGCTTCTCATGGGTTGAGTAATGTGTGATAAATTGTAACAACATGGAAAAGGTGCAGAAGGGAATTCCACCCACTTCATCCTAATAATTTTGCAATTCAGAACAAATGCTTTTGTGAGCAGCAAAAGTGTGAAATTTCATTTCCTGTGGCATTGTGCCTGTGTGTCCCTTGGGTTTAGTACTGTGTTTGACCATGCACTCCACAGTCTTCTTCAGCAGCTCTTGTTTGGATTTCCTCCCTTCATCATGTTACTTTTGTAATGCTTGTAAAACTAAATATCACTAATGCTAAATTCCAGTAATGTATATTGAAACACAAAATTCTTTTCCCCACGTACTGTGCTTATCTTTGACATCACAAATATCAGTGCAAGCTCAGTTGGATGTGGTTGGTGCTTTTCAGATAAATAGTGTATTTCTCATCTTTTTTTCATATGATCACTGGTGGTACAAAAAGCTTCATCACACTTTTAAGAATTTTAGTGTCAAGGGCAGCGTTGTAATTCAGACTTTTTCATCAATTTCTTTCTGTCTTTTAAATGTGTTTGCTACTTTAGCTTTATTGGGGAAGAATCTGTTGCAGCTGGAGCGGGCAGCATTCTGACAGATAACCCCACATGGATTATAGACCCTATTGATGGAACTACCAACTTCGTACACAGGTCCACCTTTCATTTTTTTTTCTGTTAGCAACCTCAACTGATTACTCTCTTTCTTTCTCCAGTTCCATGAAAGCAAGGTTGGTTTTAACTTTTAAATTGCTTTTAAAGAGATACTATGAACTTGTTAATAGTTACAGATTGCTGTTTGCATTTATTGAGAGCCCTTGGGCAGTTTTTATAAGCATTTTAGTATTTCTGTAAGTGTCTTAGTAGTCTTACTCTGTAACCAACACCAGTTGTTCCATGAGAGGCCTGTACTATATAGTGGGGTCAGCAGTCTTGCCACAGGTGCCAAAGAGAGGTGTGCAGATTTCAACAGTAAAGGTCAAGACTCAGAATTAGGAGTTGCAGCGTCTTCAGAGAGGCAATAACAGCTCCAAGTGATGATTTCTAAGACATTTTAAATCCATTGAGATCTAGGAGCCTCTACTGGAAGAGAAAGCAGAATACCACCAGTAACTGTCAGTGGTATTTTACACTAGGATGGGGAGGGGACTTTCAGTGTAATGCTGGCAGCCTGTTCTTTATAGGAATAGTCTTTGAAACAAGATGGGTTTTGACCCCAGTGAGCTTTTCAGAGTTTACTTGATTCCAGTTTTGAAATGACTGCTGCTATGTGCCCCATGGCTTTTAAACAGCTGCTGATTCCTGCTAAATAGCATGTTCAAAAAGCACTGAGAAAATAATCCATTCTGCTGGATTTTCAGGCTTAAAAGTCTGTATTATTTGCAGATAGTAATAAAAGCAGATGTTTGAAACTTAGACTGAGATGCAGCCCACCATATCCTATATATTCCCACTGTCTGTACCCTTCCTGCATTCTCTGATATCTCACTTTTGATGGAGAAAGGGGAGGTGGGGGGAGAGGTAACTTGCTTTTGGAACCATTTTGGTCAGCTTGTTCCTTCTGAGAAAGGTCAGTAGCACAGAGGCTTGTTTGTATTCTGTGGCTGTAAAACAACAGTCCCTGAGCTAGTAACAGCTGTGACAGGGATAGTTTCAGTGGGTGGAAAAGTTTGTGCTTTAAATGGTAATTAGTGGTGTTGGGTCTATTTTCAACTAAATTGTGCAAATTCCAGAAAACGGTTTTCTTTATAGTCCAAGTTTCTGTTTGAAGTATAGAGTACATTTAACTTTTACATATTGAGAGTAAGGGTTGTAATTGAAGAAGTGTAGTATCTCACTATAAATTAGTGAAATGTTTTTTTTTGTAGGTTTCCATTTGTGGCAGTTTCAATTGGCTTTGTTGTAAACAAAAAGGTATACTTTTTTTACTTAATATCTAATCAAACCCAAATTAATTGCTTGTTGCTAGTTACAACTAAATTCTGTGATTTCACAGTGAATAGGAAGGAAGGGAAAAAAACCTCAAGGTATTTTTATTTTTTCTTGCAGATGGAGTTTGGAATTGTGTACAGTTGTATAGAAGACAAGATGTATACTGCCAGAAAAGGAAAAGGTGCATTTTGCAATGGTCAGAAACTTCAAGTATCAGGCCAGGAAGGTAAGCTGAACTGAGTAGCTTGTTTCTGGTAGTGGTCAGATGGCAAATAAGACAGCAACAGTTTTACACCTGAATATATTGCTGTTTCTTAGGTCATAGTGTTGTTTTGCAAGACTTTCTTTGCCCATGGGCTGTTTAGTTTTGAGGAACAGCTCTTATGTTCTCTTTGATACGGTATAACATGATCTGTGCAAAATCAGGACTCAACAATTGAAGATTTTGTTCCCCGGGTGCCTGTGTTGGGACTTTGTTAGTTTGTTTCTTTGTTTTTAATTCCCTGCCTGTCTGTAATCTGTCTGTGAGTCTGTAACAAATCTGCCAAACAATTCAACTTCTCCCGGGTGCGACCTAGTGGTTGAAGTCAGTAGCACTCTTATATGCTTACACCCCATGTAAAGTAAAATCCACACTTCAAATGGGACCTTTACAGATCTCAGGATTGTGTTAATTTTTATAGTAATAGAATTTTATTTACTGATAGCATTGATTACTGTATATGCACCAGATCATGCTTTGTTCCTTTTATTTTTTCCTGCCATTTTCCAAATAAGAACAGATTTTTATATGTCTAATATATGTAATATTTTATTAAGATACCTTTTATTCAGTCTTGCAAGAAAGCAATTAAGTAAACTCTGCTAGCTACTGTTATTATTTAAATTGTGCTGTTGGAAGAGTGAGGTTTTGTTTCTTTTCCAGACATTACAAAATCCCTTTTAGTAACAGAATTGGGGTCAAATCGTGACCCAGAGACTATAAAAATAATTCTTTCTAACATGGAAAGACTTCTCAGTATTCCTATTCATGGGTAAGATACTTCTTTTTTTATATATATTTATATATACTGACAGTGATTAATGTTGTAAATATGATCATTTTTGGGAAGGATTAGTTGCATTACATTTGACACCTTAAATGTGAAACATAATTTAAATGTTTCTGTCTAGTAGCATTTGCAGAGAAACTAATTGTGTTTAACTTTTTCAAGCTGGGACATATATAAGAGAACCTAACAATCCGTATTCAGAAGCGAAGCGTGTTTGGGTTTGTAGGACTACAAAGTACTGTATTTACAAGTTAAAAAATTGAAGTATAATTTTGTGCCATTTTTCCTCCCTAGAAACACACAAAGAGTAAAACTTGGATGGAACATTATTGTATTTCTTAGTTTCCTTTCCTCATAGTAATGAAAATTTTGGGGGTTTTTTATATATATCAGGAGACAGATGTACATCTCCCTTTCATCTTTCAAAGCTGTAAAATTTTTTTTATTTGTCCAAGCACTTGGAATTGTCTATATACTGCTCTTATTTTGGCTACATTCCCTGCTTCCTCTCCTCCAGATAAGCCAAAGCCTGCATTTCCACAAACCATTTGACAGTTAAAGGAGGTTTCATCAGATAGTTTTTTGTTACTCAACTGTATTCATGTTTCTGAACTAAAAGGGTTTGTAGTTTTATGCTGAGATTCTCAGGATTCACTTAACATGCAGATTTTCTTCTACCTCCAGAAGTCTTCCGATGTCATTAAAGAATATGTGCAAAGTTGTAAGTAGGGAACACATTTTAGACCTGTTGTCAGTTCAACTTTGGTATTTTATTTGTAAACAGTAATTTGAGATTGGAGTTGAATAAAGTTGGTTCTTGCAGTAACTCAGCTACTACCAGTTACAATTTAATGTACGCTTTACTGATAATTGAAATAACAGCAGTTATTTGTACAAGCCACACTTAGTAAGTGCATCCACATTTCCAAAAGAAACTGAAATGTGTGACACAAGAGTTTGATGAAGTTATCCAGACAAAATTTATGCTGTTTAATTTATTTTTTTTGTTAACTGTTATAGGGTTTTATAAGTCGGAGATGTTTACTGAGCATCACCAGAGAAACTGAAATAACTGGTTTTTCAGCTCTGAGTAGCGTATGCTCTACTTGAATTCTTGTATTCAAAGAGCAAAGTAGAATATCTGTTACTGTTTTAGTTTACTACTGTTACTGTGTAGTTTATCTTCCATAATATGTTTGAGGTTAAGAAATCGTTTAATATATGTTTAAACCAAAATTGACTAACAGAATTTGTAAATACAGTTTCTGGAAATTTACCATGTTTGGAGAACTCTTCAAGCTACTTAAAGAAATTCCCATTTCTTTACAATTTTCACTGCAGCATTCTGTCACACTTTCTCTACGTCAGTTTACTTTGCACATGACACTTCTTGTGTTCTCTGTGCAGTGTACACAGACATTGTAGCTTTTTTATAAACTGTTCTCAGTTAAAACAACAACTACATCTCCTTTAGGATTAGAGCTGTTGGTACAGCAGCTGTGAACATGTGCCTTGTGGCAACGGGTGGAGCTGATGCCTATTATGAAATGGGGATTCACTGCTGGGATATGGCAGGAGCTGGAATCATCATTACTGAAGCTGGTGGAGTACTGCTGGATGTAACAGGTAGATACACGAGCCTGCACAATACTCTCTTGTCCTTTTAAATGGCTAATTGGGAGCAAAATATAGCTGAAACAAGAAGGCAGAGTTCTTTTCAATCCTCTTTTCAAGGTAGCACTACTGAACAGAGTTCCCATCTCATTAATAGACAAAGAGAGGGACAATTTTATGTTTTAATCTACAAGACATCCTTTAATCCCTTGGCTGCACATGTGGAAGGGTGAAAAAAGGCAGTAAATATACACTGAAGAGAATTTAAATGTAGCTCATACAAGACACCTGTTGTGTTGAATGCATTTTTATCCAGGCTCAAAACTTGGTCCTAAATAATAATGTATAATTTACACTTGATTTTTTTTCAATGCTTATTTTTTTATCAACTTTTAATTTTCTCTGTATATAAGCTGATTTCTTTGTTTGCTTTGGTTTCTAGGTGGACCGTTTGATTTGATGTCTCGAAGAATAATTGCAGCAAGTAGTCGAGCTATAGGAGAGAGAATAGCCAAAGCACTTCAAGTAATTCCTCTGAGAAGAGATGATGCAGCTAACTGAATACCAAAGCTACACCTGAAATGTCATTATCTAATGTTGTCTCATATTCCCCCGTGGTGCTTGTTCTACACCTTGAATAGATGGTAGTCTTTCAGTACTGGTGTGACTGCTAAGTAGAGCTTTGAGATTGGAACAACATTCTGAGTAAGCTTTAACTGTTGACTGTTTTATGTAACATCACAATTAGATAAAAATCAAGAAAAAGAAGCAAATATATACAACTAGTATTTTCAAGTTTTATACTACACTGGAAGACATAGCAAGAGACTCTTTGAGGTATAGATAAATAAAGATCTCTAGTTCTGTGAGTGACAAAACAAAAAATCACTGTCCTTACACCACAACCTCACATCTGATCTTGAACCCAAAAGATGAAGGCATTACTGTTTATCCAGTCTTTATCTGATCTTCAGTGTATCCATTTCCTTACTTTGTTGCAGTTTTTTTAGAGTAGTCCACACATTTCCAAATTTGTTAGTTGCTTGTTGTTTTGGCTCCAGTTTAAAGACTTTATTACTTACCTGTCATTGGTTTTGTAGGTATCATTCTCCCTTTCTTATGGTAGATAAACACAATCTCTTCTTTAGCCTTGTACATGGTCAGTACACTTGCAGATCTATTACAGTTGCAAAAGTAAGAGATATTGTGCCAGAAAATACGTGTATCTCACAGAAGTTCTGAGCACACCTTCTATCACCAAATGTTCTTACTCTAAATGAAGATGAAGTATGATTTGCATTTTGTTAATTTTGCTTGAGTTTCTTCACGGATCAGTGTGTTTCAAAGTCTAAGGACTAATTAAATCCAAGAGAGTTTTCAATAACTCAGATGGCAAAAAAATAAGCCTATAGTCCATATTTTTTGCATAATTATCTATAAGTTACAAAAACAGTGACCAACCAGGACCGGGTTTCTGTTGTGTTGTAGAGTGTACAGACACAAAAGAAGATACATATCTAAATCTAAACTCTATAAATCTAAGAAATATTAGTGATTTAATTCTTGGTCTCAGTTGTTCCAAACTTTGAAAACTATACTGGTTCTTTGAATTTTTGTATTTAAGATTGTTAAAGGCATCAGTGCACTGTTCAAATAATTAATGCACTTTAATTTAAAGATGTAACTTAAAACGATTTTTAGACTTTTTTTTGTGTCAATAAGTTGTCTCTTTGGTTGGTTAGTCAAGACACAGCAATGCTTTGGAAAACCTGACTTTTAGTACTTCTGTCCCACTTTTTATTTTGGAAAATGGTGTACTCTATTGAAGTTTCAACAGATTGCTTATAATTTCAGTCTTTTAATTATAAATTTCAGTCTTTTATATCAGTTGATTTTCACAGATTTTGCAGAAGTACTTAATATTAAGTTGTATCTAACGCCAGATGATTATTGTTAATAAGGTCAGCCTGCTTTTTAAAGGTCTTGTCAAAAAGCCAGACTTACATGAATTTTACTTTTTAAATTCCCATTGACAAGGACAGAAATCTTTTGAGCATTTCACTATAACTTTATTGCTGTAAACAATGTGGGATCATCATTATTTTTGAGAATTATGTCTTCTGTAACATTTGTGTGGCTTTTATATAACAAATTCAGCATAACTTTATCTGTGAAATGGAGACGTGTAAAAGATACTTGAGATGAGAGAACATGTTAGAAATAAATACACTTTAGCAACAGTGGCTTCTGGTGTGCTTCCTTTCTTAGCATTTATCAGACTGCAATGCTGCGTCCCAAAAAGCTGAATTTATGGGCCTCAAACTTCATCTGATTGGAATGCTCTTTTCTTCTTGGCCTCTGATGTGCACAGATCGTAAACCGTTGTGCCTTTGGATGTGGGGTTTTGTGTATGCGCCTGCAGTTGGGGTTTTGAGTGAATATTTCGACCCCTTCCGAGGAGATCATGGTGCGTTAATCACCTCCAACTTCAGACTCCAACTTTATGGATTATCTTGCCAGTTATTTGTTTTGGAGATCCATCAGCTGATTGGAGCATGTAGCTTTCTCACTGTTAGCTTTCCTAATGCTATTTGAGGAGAAATATATATGAGTTTCTTATCTTGGCCCTCTCATTCTATTTGTGTTGGAGACCAGCCTGATTGGGTTTTTTTTACTCTAAATGGCAGTTTTTATCACTGTTTTCTTTTTAATTTCAACCACCCTTTTAGGAGAATCAGAAATCCCAGTTTGCCACTTTGCTAAGTATTATCTTCTCAGATACCGCTTCATTTAATATGAATGCTTCTTTCATCATGTGAAAGGACATTGAAATGTAATTATTTAACTTCAAAGGCCTTTTGTTTCTGTGCTAGCCTGTAATTTTGACAAGTTTTTGTAGTAAAACAGAAGTCATGATTGCTGTGTAATCAAAATGCTTTTGAGAGTTTATGTATGAAGTAGTCTCTGAATGTTCAAAACAAAATGTGTGGGTTTGTTGGTTTGAAATATGGACTGGCAGAGTTAATCATCTTAAATTCTTTAAAAAAAATCTAGGATAAAATTATGTATATCCAAGATAGCTTTTGCTGGGCAATGAGACAATTGGGAAGAAAAACCAGTTACCACAAATTGAACAATGTCAAATTAAGATCATGAATACTTCTCATGAAGACAAAACAGTCCAGTGTACAGGAAGCTTTCTTGCATAGCTTTTCAGTGGACAACTCGGGACTTCAGCTGGCGAATTCCACCATGATCTAAACCTCAACTCTGAGTGAAGAACACTCAAAACTTAAAGGTGCAAGAAGAAGACCAAGTGGACAGAGTCAGCAACTGGAGCAAGTGAAAAACTCCAATAAATACTACTGGAAATTAAAGGCCATATGGGCAAATTTCACCAGTCCCTTGGCCTTTACTTAGAGAATTTGACTATAAACCTATATTATATATATCCTGTATTATAAACTATATTTAAGGTATGAAAGAGGGGAGGTAACCTTAGTCTACCATCCTGGCTATCATCCATCACTAGTGCTGTCCATTTATTGGTTTGATGACAGTTTGTAATTGTTTTCTATGATGACCTGCAGAGCTTTGCTCTGTCTGCAAAGCAGGTTATTCCAGTATATTCAATCCTTCAGAGCTTTTCCCAGCATGAAATATTGCCAAAGTCATAAAAGGCTTCAGGTTCTTGTCGAGCCCTCTTAAGCAACCCTGCAGAAAATCCCTTCTCTGCCATCCCATCCCCCTATTCCTCATAATACCCGTGACCCAAAGGTGTGGTTTAATTCTGCATAGTCTGATGTCTGGGCGTGAACTAGACATTATGACTAGATATAAAATGTTGTCCTGTGGCCTTGGTATGAAGTATTTTCAGTACAGGAGATCTTTCTTTTCCTGAGCTTTTTCCCATCCTCTCAGAGCCAGCTGCTAATTCAGCTCTATTGACTGCCTGTGAGGGAGGTAATTGCTTCCTTCACAAGTCTAATCCTGTTGCTAAAGTGCTGGCAAGCAACCTTTCAGCACCACATTGTTTTTGGATCTGTAGCAGCTGACATGACTGCCTTTATTTGCACAAACTCCAAGCATCAGAAGGATATTGTCAGTGATGTAACATCACAAGAGTGTCAGCCAGATCTCCCGAATGGCATAATCCATTCAACCTGGATTATCACTTGTCCAGCACCAAAACTGATAGTTAATGTAGTCTGTCACATCACTCTCCAGTTTGGACAATCCTCACACAAAGATCTGCAGCTTCTCAAAGATCAGCAGGAGCTTCTGAAATGTCCTCAGTGCCCACTATCTGCTGTCTGCCTGCTACAACAACAGGGCAAAGAAAATCTGACACACTTCAAAGCCGTGTGCAGCATCCAGAACAAACAAACTGGAGGACTGTGCTCTGCTGAGAGCACGTTATGGCACTGTATGAAAGAACTACAAACTCTTGCCTGTTTGAGAAGCAGAATGGATTAGATCTCCCACAGTAGAGCAGAACTAATTTCCTAGCACGATTCAAGCTATTAAAACACTAAATATAAGGGAGAGTGTACATCCTGTTCGAGAAGCTTATAGCCAATGTTGGTGACCAGTACATTAGCTTGAATTCATATACTGTGTGCAATACTCTTGCTTTGCACAGTCGCAGTTATGATTTTTATGCTGAGGTGACTCTCGCTGTACCAAAGTTGCATTAATTGGGAATCAGGCCTTCTGTACTCCCGTTTAAATAAATGGAAGGAAAAGAAGCCCAAAATACAACAGCAATGGCTGTGCCACAGCAATAAGAAAGAAGAGAAGCCAACCCTCCTTTTTATGCAGTGGAATATTGAGGTTTAGGTTTTGTCTCTCCTTAGCTCAGCAGAGACCACGTTTACAACCATGTGAAGCACTAATTCAGAAGTGATTCTACCACAAAGACTTGAAAACTAATTTCATAGGAGCTCTTCCTCTTCTTTACTGGGTTCCATCTTCCTCTGCTGCTGTCTGTCCCTCCGAGAGGTGGTTCCGCGCTATTTTATCCTTCCCATGGACGTAGGCGGAGGTCGATCTCTTAAGATGCACAAACTCCTCAAGAACCGCACCCCTCACCGTGTCCGGCAGAACACTAGATGGCAGCCGGAGCCAGGGAAACAACGGAGGACTCAGGGTTCCTTTTCTTTAGAGAACATTCCCTTTTCCAAGCCTCCCTTCCATCGTCCTCCTGCTCCCTGTAGTTATTGTTGGATACAATAACTGAGAGCTAAGAACTATTCAGAATAATTATATCACAATTTTTTGAGGACTTCAGCTTTGTGTTTCTGTGACTTGAGAAGGACTTGTGCCAGCAGCATTAACATTCCCTTCTTTTCAAAGTATTTTGAAGATTGTGGTATCTCTCACAAGAACAAAAATCTGAATTCTAAAATAAGTTAAAAGATATACAAGTTTTCAGACCATACTACATTTAAGGTTTTAGTCACTTCCCCTAGATTTTTGCTAATTAGGATACAGCTTTTTAGAAGACTTTTTTTAGGCCTACCAGATAATCTTCTGGGCAAGGATGTATTAATCTGTACGCAGGTACAACATCCCTGGGACAACAAACCAGACACAAATGAGCAGGTCTTTATGATCTTTGAGATCATAACTGTTTTATTTTCCAAAGAAAACACAAGCTTAATATTTTGCCTCCAAATGTGTTGTGATGATGTGAAGGAACTTTATCAGCTGTGTCTGCACTGTTCCTAGACTGTATAGCATATTGAGACTATATTTTTCAGAACCTGTTCAAGCGTGGATAGGTAACTCATCCCCTTATTTCAATATTTCGTGGGTGTCTGCTGCATCCTATAAAAAGTTTATTTGTATTTATGACCTTGCCTAGGAAAGTAGCAGCCTAAAGATTAAGTATCAACTCATTACTGACAAAAGGATCACTCTTTATCAAAATGTGACTGGCTAAGATCTGCCTCAACACTGTTCTCAGGAAAAGACTTTCCTGCCCTGCCTGCAATATGTCTAGAGCTGCCCTGCTAGAACATCCAGAACATTTCCAGTGTAAGGACACTGCTGAGCACATCTGCACACCCTGTTGGGCAGGCCCCAAGGTATTCTGCTTCCTAATAGGAAGTAACAAAATGTTGTGAACTGTCTGCAATGCCATTTCCATACAGATCAGGGTCACTTAAAATGATCAAGTTACTCTAATATGGATCAACATGATACAACTCTTTTCTACTATGACTTCTCTATGGTGTTGCAAGACAGCTACACTCTCCTTCCTTCTGCTGTCCTCAGTTTCAAACTCCCTTTTGTTACGATCCACCCCAGAGAAAGGAGAGGGGAGTAACCCAGATTCTTAACAATAATTCCCTTGGGGTGGATTAGAGTGAAACGACACTGAATAATCGGTGTCTGAAAACATATATTGGTAAGGTTTATTTTAACAATTTTGTATCAACAGGTATGCTAGCATTTTGGGTGTTGTCATATAACAATGTGACATAGAGATAAGCTTTGGGGGAGGGGAGAAAATGCATAGGGGAGAGAAAGACAGGATAAGAGTAAGGGAGAGTAAGGAAAAAGAAAAGATGAGAGTGGAAAAAATGTATATAGTCACCGCCCACGGGGTCCAGCGATGACACTTGGTAGTTGCAGCTTCCATGTCTGTCAGTTGAAGTGATGGCCTTGATCTGCTGGGGGTGAAGGAGGGAAGCCCCTACACACCAAGAAGTTATGACTTATTATACCCATGGTTAGTGTCATGGGCCATGCCTTGAGCCTCCAAACTCTCCCTGGGCCTGCGCAGAGTTTCTGTGTCTGGCCTGGTTCCCACCTTTCAAGATTGGCTTTGATGGACCATCAGAGATATAAACTCGGCTCTTTCTGCCTTTTCAGGGCTTGGCACCTTCAGCACTGGAGGGAGGGATGGGCCCAACTGCCCATCAGAGGTCAAAAGCCTGCAAAAGTCTCCTAGAATGCATAAATCATTAACCATTTCAGTCTCTGACACCTTTGGACAAGAGAAAAGCTCCAAATGCTGTTTCTGGCAGTGGGGTCCTTGGCCAAGGACAAATAGCTGCAGAAAGAGTGTTCCAGATGAGATGTGTTGACCTGGGGAATTCTGGGATCTTCCGGATCTCCTATGAGGGGCTTGGCCACTGTAGACCAACAGCAGCAGGGACAGCAGGTTGTAGTTTGGTACCAGCTTATATTAGTACCTGCAGGGAATGCCTCTAGTTTTAGAAAGGTCTATACAGTTATATAGAAAGCCTCTGTAGGGATTTTCAATTTTCTATAGTTCTTCCAGAATAAAAAAAAATAAATTCAGGTATAAAGGTTCATCAGGATGCCTTTCTTATTAATGGCAGAAACCTCCACTTTACTGGATGTTTGCATTGACCTATTGTAGGCAAACATAAAAAATACTCATTATTTTCACCTCACTACCGAAAGCTAAAAATAATAAAAGCCCCCTTTATTTCTACTTGATTATACTTGAAATTGTGGTTACAGTTCTCAACAGTTCTCCAGCAAAACACATTTAAAAGAGAGTAATGGTTAATGTTATTAGAAATTCCTGTTTCAATATTTATTTAGTTGTAATTAGCCATGTATTAGCTGTGTAAAAGTAAATTATATCTCACTTCATCTGTGCACCTTGTTCAGCTCACTATGTTGAAATGGAATTCATAATGACAAACCATCATAGCAGAGAGAGGTTAAAAGCTCTACTTCTGTAGGCACTTAGATATTAATAGCAGTTTCCACTGAAAGGAAGTGCAAACCCAGACATAATGATTCCCATCAACAGTCATTTGTGTAGCTGACACTGAAAAACACTGCTATGCAGTCAGCTGGATCAATTAAGAGAGAAAATGTTTTCCACTAGTGTGCACTCCAGTTCTATTATTTCTCCTATCTCTTATTTAAATATCATGGGAAATTAATAACTAGTAGAGTCTGTCAAACCATTTCTCTCTGCCTCTTGTGTACCTGCCAACTGCTAAGCCTAATACTTGAGATTTTAGGAAATGCCAACCCAACTCTATACTCAAGTTAGTTCCTCCAGCTCAGCAGACTCTGTTACTAGTGTTTATTTCTTCTTCCTAAAGTTTTCATTGCAATTCTCACTGCATTTCAACTGAAGTCAAGTGGATTATGTCTCCTTGGGAATCTAGAATAGAGAGTTGATTGTCTAGGTTTTTTCATTTTAAATGAAAGATTGACAGACAAAATGTACAAAGGCTGGGAAGCAGAGACAGAAATCACGACTCCATTCCCTCTCTCAGGTACATGTGTTCTTCACTGGAGTGCTGATTTCTTTAGGTTAGAATACCCTCCTCTCTTTCTTTTCAGAGTGACACAACTTCTGGAAGTTTAAAAAAAAATAGGTCCATAAAAGTATCTCCCTTGATGTATTTGAAATGAACACTAACCTCAGCTACTTCCAACTCCATGCATGGCTCTGCTCTAGAAGGGTCTGACCTACACGGAACCCTGCGGACCTGATGTAATCCATAACAAAGCTCTTAGAGTGCACTCTCTGGAAAGTGCGTATTTGCATCTATTTAAAAAATCATTTTATTTCAGCAGAACATCTAGGAAAAGAAGCAATCAGTTGTTTTTTCCACAAATATTTGAAGATATTACATTGGCTTAACCTTCACAAGAAAAGGCACAATCTGCATAAAAGATGGAACAGAAGATAAGTAAGAAGGAAAAACTCACTAATGGTTTTAATCTACAAAGAGACTAATGATTTTCTAAAGGTGGTATCAGTTACAATAAAAACCCCTGAATCAAATTACAGCCGGTGAGATAGCGTAAACAGCAAATAAAATAAAATGTTAGATTTTTCTCCTCTATTCATCTTAACCTGAGCATACTCATTAAAAATTTGTTTCATTTGAAGGCTTTTTTTCCCCCCACTTGCTTCATATCTTCCAACATTTGCATGATGTTACACAGAGGCAGCATCTTGGATGTGTGACTCCTCCATTACAGCCTGTGAAATTTATCCCTAACATTTCCAGACACAGTGCAGCAAATGTAAATCCACTCCCACCCTCCCTGTTGCAATGTCTTCTGTCAACAGCTTCAGAGGCAGCATGAACTTAATGAACTCAATGAACTCAAGACTGCAACACCATTTCAGATGATGCATTTAGTTTTGAAAAGGGCGTCTAAGGGGGTGTCTGTCTTACAGTGGCAGAAGTCTTGCGAGCTAATGGTAGAGAGGACACTTTGCAAAAGCTTTCCACTAGAGGGAAGATGTTTGGGTAAAGTGAAGCTGCATGCAACAGAAATTGCTCGGGTTAGTTTAATTTTGGCTCTTAGTTCACTGGCTTTTTAAAGCAGAAACATTTACAGCAGGTACGTAGGTGGGCCTGAAGAGACATACAGCAGGTACTTTGTGATGTTAAACCAGATTGTAGCTGATGCAATTTGAGCTAATTAGGTGACTGAATGTAGATGAGGAAACCTAGATGGGAAAAGCAGGTGTATGTGTAACTCCACTGATTTCATGATGCCATATTTAGGAGCCACAGAAATGACTCCTGGTAGAATCATGATAAAATGTTATGTTTTTGGCATTCCACCAAAATCCATACATCTATATTATACATATTTATTACCTTGCCAGTGTCCACGTACATTAAAAAAACCCTGGTTTGGAAAAGTTAAAATTCCTGTATAAACTCATGTTTAAACTCACGTATGATAAGTTTAAATTTTTCAACTTTAACTTGATAAATGCTAATTAAATTTGTACTCATCAATTTGCTTTACCATGGCTAGGCTTAGGACACCTGGTGCCAAATATTTTCTGCTCGTCACCACCGAGCAGTCACTTTTAGCAACAAACACTTTACACCCCTGAGCAGTCACTTTTAGCAGTGACAAACCAACAACATGCCAGAGAGGAGCAGGTGGTAATGGTAAACAGTCCCTTTTTCCCCAGCTTCTGAGAGGACAAGTGTTCAGATCACCATCTGCTTCTTCAGCGGCAGCTGGCCAGTAGCTGTGTGCTCAGCAGCCTTACCCTGCAACACCACAGATCTGAAGTAAGAGAGCAGTATGTTCTCAATCATCTTTGGTGGATGACAAGCCATTTGATTAATGCAGGTGTATCTTCCTTCCCTTGAATCTCCTACATGATCCTGTCTGTGGCGGGATGTTATTGATTTTTACAGCTTCATGTACATCCAGCAAAACATTTTGTCATGTTCTTACTTGTAGGTTCACTTGTAGTCCCAATGACAGCATGGAGTATACTTAGGGAAACTAAGCACATGCCTGGGAATATGTTACAACCTAACAGGCTACTTGGCTTGTGGGAGGGTAGGGATCATGATCATGGTTTGTAGGACTCTGTGGTACACAAAGGCACAGAGGCTTTTATCCTCTAAATTTCTATAACTTATTACAGATTAGCACAAATAGCACAAAAAAATCAACAATAGCAAGTATACCTATGACTAATGAATATATATATATATATTAAACTATTACAAATGATGATGATAAGCAATCAATAGCAGGGTATCGATCATTAATATAGCAGATAATAATATCAGCAGCCAATTGTGTAGCAGTAACAAGAAGGGTATATGCTATTACAGGTTACTACAAGCATAATTAGTAAAGCAATTTATTAACAGTACAGCAGCAGATACACTCACAATAGATTACTTATATGGGTATTGTGGTGGGCCTGGGTTTGAGGCTGGCTCCCTGCCAAGTCTCCAAACCTTACCAGGTATATAAACTGGCTAGTGTCAAGTGAATTACACTGATTTCAGAAGGGGACAAACCACCTCAAATGAGAGGACAAACTGATCCCAGAGGGGTATTCAACCATCCCAGAGGTGGTGGGACAATCCCCCAAAACTGTGCCCAAAGAGAGTTCAATAAGACAGTTAAGCAGAGCTTTGCTTTGGAGATGATCTGCGTCACCAAACCTGGAGTCAGCCAGACATCCCTGGTGAGAGTGTTCAAGTTCTCAGTGAAAGTTTTTGTGGGATTTAACCTGTTTAGGAAAGGAAAAGCAAGTGAAGCATGGGAAGTACTTGGAGAGAAGGGCTTCATCTTGGAAAAAAGCAACTCTTAGACTGTAGAGGCATAAGGGTTTTAGGACATCACCATCTCAAGTAGTCAACAGATACTGTTAATTTCCATTTCTTCACAGCCAACAGATCATGCTGTTTGCTGTTCCTTTAGAACCATTTTATTTTCCCAAACTGTGTACACTTTTTCAGACCCGAAGTTGCTGTTACAGTTTCTTATTTTGGGACTTATCGATAATGTCTCAGGATGTCTCTGGTTTCCAGGTACCCAGCTGTACTTCAAAGATGTCAACTGCA
This sequence comes from Corapipo altera, assembly GCF_003945725.1. NCBI lineage: Eukaryota > Metazoa > Chordata > Aves > Passeriformes > Pipridae > Corapipo > Corapipo altera. The sequence goes on along the minus strand of NW_020884879.1, from coordinate 20,785,506 downwards.
CTGCTCAAGATTGTTTCTCTTTCTCCAGCCTAGTCTTCCACATCACAGTTTCAGGATGGCAGGCTTTTCTCTGTCAATATTTTTCAGCAAAACATTTTCTTTTGCTCAGTAATTTTCATCCTTTCAAACAGACCACTTTTATGACTGTTCACATCAGGACACACAAAGGCTGGAGGGTGTTCCTAGAGCAGAGCCCTCCATCCCAGCAGGCACCAGTGCACATGTTGAGGCTGAGGAGGCAACACTGGCATTTCTTTTCAACAACTGCATCTGATGAAGTGCTCTTTTGTTATGTTCACTTGTTGGAATTATTTTCTCCATGTTGCTACTGCTTCTCCTGATAAGTGCCTGTATTTCTGTTTAACACTCAGTCTCCCACAACAAACACTTTTTTTATATTCCCTGCAATGAATGTTCATCATTTAATTAACAGCACCAGAGACTATTAGGTGTCTCAGCCATGCCACTGCAAAGCAAGAAACTTTAACATGAACCACAACAGCAATGCTGGAATTTAATTATGATTACAGCTGTTAGAAATGAAGATAAAAGATACAGATGAATAGAAAAACTAGTCCTTCCATTTTGACAATGAATCATGGAGAAATAGTTTTCTTGTGCTTTTCTTCTGATTTCATCCTATCTGTGCTTCCTTAACACCCCCATAAGAGCATTGAAAGGGAGTATCAGAAGCCCCCTGTTAAAGTCAGGACAGATAGTGAATTACTTTTTCCCTAACCATAAGACCAATTATCCTTTTGAAAAAGAGTATGCAGTTGAAATGACATAATTTGCTCTTGACATCTATCTTGGCCAGAATTTTTTTCAACACTCAGATACTTAAAATTAGTTTTTCAGTTGTTGTTAGTAAACCCGTTTATTCCCTATCTCCTCTCCAATTCTTTCCCTCTCCCCTAAGGCAGGTGTTTTCCCTGAACTCTTGTTCCCCTCCTATATGTTCTCCACCGAGGTTGCTTCAGCCTATCTTAAATATCATACTGGACAATTTATCAGGCATGCTGAAACATCAAACATCTAAGAATTTTACCTTCCAAGATCTTCCTATCCCATCCTTCATCTACTCTAGGCTGAAATTTTACACTTTTTGAACTGGTGTTAATTATTACAGAGATGCTTATCATTGAATTTTTTATAGAAAGCTAAACAAAAGACAGAACTGAATGTTTTGACCTTCTTCACATCAAGCTGTTTTGCAAATAAAGCAGGGGCCACCTTCTTGCCTGGTTCTTCCCTTACTAAGGCTTTTTTTAGAGAAATTCCTTGTTATTTGCCATTTTTCTTATGCCTTGGTCTTTTGTATCCTGTTCCTAATTGCTCAAGCTCATTCTTCTTTTCTTGCAACTATGAATATGACCTCCTTTCCTTTTTTTTTTTCTTTTGCATTTGAGGACAGAGGTGAAATGACAGAGAAGCAAGCTGCCTGTGTCCTGGCTGAATATTTCTGCATCTGTCCTTCCTATCGTTCCTTTTTGAGTGACAACCATCCTCCTTAGCTTAACCTTCCCTCTCATCAACTTCCCATGAAATTTTAGTGATGCAGTACCTGAATTTAGTCAAATATACCTTTTCCAAGGTCTATTGTTTTGTTTTGCCAGTCAGCCTTTGTCTTCACCTCTTAACTGTGTATTCTCCTTATTTTGGCAGCTTTCATGCAAGCTGATGTCAATATCAGATTCTCTCTAATGGTTGTTAAGTAATTTACAGAATTAACTTAATGACAACTGAAATTAAAACAACAGAGATAAGAAAATCTGTGAGAATTAGGCACTACAATACTCCTGAATGGCTGAATTAGAAATGTGCATCCTTATTTTCACGGTGTCACAGAATATGCTGAGTTGGAAGGGACCCACAAGGATCATCACATGCAACTCCTGGCCCTGCACACAACCATTCCCAAGAGTCTCACCAACTGCCCAAGACTATTGTCCAGATAATTCTTGAACTCCGTCAGGCTTGGTACTGTGACCACTTTCCTGAGGAGCCTGCTCCAGAATCCAACCACCCTCTGGGTAAAGAATCTCTTCTAATATCCAACCTAAATCTCCCCTGACACAACTTCAGACCATTCCCTTGGTTCCTGTCTCCACAGAGAGGAGATCAGTGTCTGCTTCTCTTCTTCCCCTCACAAGGAAATTGCAGACTGTGATGAGGTCTCCCCTCAGTCTTCTCCAGGCTGAACAGACCAAGTGACCTCAGCCACTTCTCATACAACTTCTCCTCAAGGCCCTTCACCATCTTTGTTGCCCTCCTTTGGACACTCTCTAAGAGCTTAATACCTTTCTTATATTCTGATGGCCAAAACTGCCACAATATTCCAGGTGAGGCTGCCCCAGTGCAGAGCACAGCGGGACAATCCCCTCCCTCGACCGGCTGGCGATGCTTTGCCTGATGCCCCTCAGGACACGGTTGGCCCTACTGGCTGACAGGGCACTGCTGACTCATATTTAACTTGCTGTCGACCAGGAGCACATCTAGCAATACAGTAGTCTGAAACTCCCTGGGGAAAAGTTTGTAGTAAACTAGCATAATTAGATAAAATTTCTTTGATGAGCAGTAGTAAGAAGGTTATGTTAATTAATTGGTGCCCTGTTCTCTAAGATGCAATTTAACAACTTTAAAAGGAGTCAACATCCCTTAACACACTATTGGTGTAATAGGACTGAGTTTCAGTTGGGAGATTGCTCATGGCACCAGGACACAAGGAGTTTCCAGATTTATAGTTTTCTTGCATGTTCTTAGGAGGACGATTTAAATTTAACTCCAGTTGTTTAATGCTTCAGATCTTTGTTCATTAGTACTTCACCATAAATGGAGGTAGGTTTCTGCCATGACCTCCATTCTGCAGGTCCATTTCTGGGCCCACTGGGATGGTCATGTGTAGCTCAGCCCCTGGCCTCCCTTGTCTGTCTCCCTCCAGACACTCCCCTACCTACCTTGTGGGTAAGGTCATGCTGAGCTCTCAAATTTGGATCTGCATAAAGCCCAATGGAAGCTTCTACTCTTCTTCAAAATGGAGGCAAAATGTTAAATGCTCTGCAGCAACCATCAATAAGTGCGCTACAGGGTTTGTTCTTCTCTTTGTGGGAAAAGATTCAAACCACCATTGCTCACCTTCCAAAGGGTGTGTAACTGAGGGCAGGGAAGGCTCTGCTTCACCTGCTGAACTTGTTTCACTGTGTGGAAAAGTTGAATGCTCAGTGAGTCACAGAAAGCAAGCACGATTCCCGAGAAAAGCAGTTGGGGATGGAGAGTCATGCTTACTCTTTCAGCCAAAGTTTGTGTATGCATTTTGCATAAAACAAATATTGCATAAAATATTTATGCAATCCTTGTGGTCAGACCCAAACCGACTGTTCCAAACTTTGACACAAGGAGCTAATTGCAAGACTAAAAGTCACAGTCTTGCTTTCCTGTGCAATGAAACTCTTTTTCACATCAATCAGGGCATTGCAAAAGAGGAAAAGTGTGAACAATCTGGAGGTAAGGTACCTCAGTGCAAATTATGAGCCTGCATTCACTAGGCAAAAGAGGACACTGAACCAATTTTCCTCATCTTGCATGAGTGCTCCACTACAGAGTGATTTATAAAGAGAGTTTGTTCCTCCTGCCAATCTGTTTTGAAGAAAGAGAATGAGCTCTGCATCTGATGCCAAAGGAGAGGCTCTAGGTGAAGATTCAGAGCTGTGAAACCTGCATGGAGGAAAACATCACTTCAAAGCACTGGCTCGAACATAAATGGCCCAGAGAGGGAGGAACTTAAGTAAAATGTTAGACCTCAGCACTTACAGCCACCTAATTTGCATAACTCCCTGTCAGGTTTGCTGCTGTCATGATCAGATACACAAATGTATATACACAGGTCTCTTTGGGTTCATACTTTCAAGACATTTAAGTGTGTCACTCTCTTATGGCAGTCGTACTAGAGATAAATAAAATATTACCTTTCTCTGATCATACTACTTTCTTCTCTAAAGATAAGTTCTGTCTAAATTACACATTAGGAAAATGAGTGAGTGTAGTTAAACGCTGGAATAAATTGCCTGAGGAAATCTGTGAAAAGCTTTATCATGGGAGACTTTTACCAAGACATAAGACAAATATCTGCCAGGAAAGTTGTAGGTAGAGTTTATCCAGTGTCTAGGTGGGAGGTAGAATGGTTGATCTGCAGAAGCCCTTTCCAGCCATAATTTTCTATGATTCAGACAGTTCTGACTGTAAAGATTACTTCCCACTGTGTGTGCATAATAGCCTCTTGATCCTGATAACAGTGCTAGATACAAACCTACTGTGTCACATGCAGCTTTACACTTCATAGAAGTTTATTCAGTAAAAACAGCATCTAAAACCTCCATACTGCAAGGAAGTTAGCCCTGTGTTCTGGCAGCAGATAAGTCACACTGGGAAAAATTGCCATATCTCCTGAGTTCTCAGCAGGCAGTACTCTGTCCATACAGCTTCAAAACAGCACCCTCCGTGCCCATGTGCTACTACCTCTAAATCTCTCTGGTTAGGACCATTAATACTTCATTCAGAAAGCCATCTCGCCAAATTCTGCTCAATTTACTCACAAAGAACCTACCTCTCTTTCTACACATACATGGATCATAGGCCTTTCCTCCTACTTGCAGGTCTGTACATGGAAGACTTTTGGAGCTGCTTACGCACAAATGCTGTTGTATTTCTGCCAGAAGGATGACTAAGAAAACAAAACCAAACACTATAGTTATCCTCATAAGCTGGTTTTATGTATCTCAGAATAAAAGAATATTTTAAACTGGTTTCTGCAGAAGAACCAGCCACAGAGTCATATTGAAGTTTTTTTTGCTGGTCATTACTGAATAGTGTGCTAAGCACTGAAGAAGCAGCAAGTTAGAGAAGCCCATCTTACTGTGTTTGTCAGGAGCAGATCAGAAAAAGGCAAGAGGAAAGATCAGGCACCCGAAAGACTTGGGCTGAGAAGAAGTGAGGTTGTTAAACAAAGATGAGAAAACTGAGGGCATATTTATTATTTATTATTATCTGAAATAATCAGGCAGCTGCTGCAAATAATAAAGGAATGAATATTGAGTGAAGATAGAACAAGAAATCGTAGATTTAAAGTGAGGCAAGAAAGATTAATTCTCATTAGAAAAAAATCTCAGAGAGATTGGGAAATAACTACTTGCAAGTTGTCAAGAACATCCGTCAGACATGTGATGTTAGTGCTCATCCCTTCAGGGCGAATGACTTCTCAAAGTTCTTTCCAGCCATTTGCCTGTACTTCTATCATAAGATACAAAACAGATGCAGATTTGACAGGATACATTAGAAACTGAAAGAAAATGCATCTAAAAACTTGTAAAGGTTCCTCTCCCTTGTTGCTCTGTCTCAGGAGACTGAGAGGTCCCTGGGGCAGTGTCTGAATACTAAAAGCAGAAACCAAAACCTTTGCTTATATGGTAAGTGTAAAATTAGACTTCTCATTATCTGTGATGGCACCAGGAGAGAATGGAGAGCTTCTTCAATCATCAGTATGCATCACTAAAAAAGTCCAGTTTTAGTCCATCACTAAACAGTTTTAATGACAGCACACATCAAGACCTTAGCTATTAATTATGGCGTTGTTAGACCTCTAACAAAATGGTAGAATTGAGGTCACATACAGAAAATCCTGATCTTGAAGAGGTATGTTGCACCAGATGCAGTGGTTTGATTTTTGTCCAGATGAGGGTGGGAAAACTTAAGACATTCATGAAGACAGCCAAAGGTGTCCCATTTGTTTCTCAGGTGAGCTCATCCTGAGCTGTCAGATGTGAGCCACCAAGGAAGAACATGAAGTTGTTACACCACCCGAGCACTGAAGTTCTTTCTTTGTTGCTGCCTGTACACTCAGCAAAAAGCCTGTAATGAACACAACTGGCTTGTTAAAACAAGACCTGCTGGTTTCTGATCTCAGCTTTTTGGACATTCTCCCTCTACTCTCAGCCACTTTTGCAGCAAAATGCAAGTGGCCCAACCCAGACATTTTGTAATGCAACCAAATTCTCTACCTGTTGTGCAATGCAATAAAAAGATGCTTTTGTAAAAAAAAAAAAAAAAAAGAAGAAAAAAAATTACAATTTTCCAGGGTCATACTGATCTAAAAAAATTTGAAACTGGAATTTTACAAGTATTCTGGGGTTGCTGGATTGAGCTAAGAGGGCTCACAGGGTCACACTGAGCAAAAGGAGAAATAGGCCCCAAGTTACAAAGCAGGAACTGACATACACAGAAATGCAAGTGCACACCTTAGCAGGGTCTTGTGGTTTTACTCCAGCCAACAGCCAGGCACCACACAGTCCACTCACTCATTTCCCCACCGATAGGATCAGGGAGAGAATTGGAAGAGTAAAAGCCAAAAAAACTTGTGGGTTGAGCTAAAGACAGTTTAATAGGGAAAGCAAAAGCCACACACACAAGCAAAGAAAAACAGGGAATTAATTCACTGCGTCCCATGGGCAGGGAGGTGTTCAGCCATCTCCAGGAGAGCAGGGCCCCATCATGTATAACAGTTACTTGGGAAGACAAACAGCATCATTCCAATCGTCCCCTCCCACTTCATATACTGAGCCCGATGTCACATGGTATGGAATAGCCTTTTGGTGACCTGGCCCAGCTGTGTCTCCTCCCAGACTCCCATGCACCCCCAACTTCCTTGCCAGTATGGCAGTACAAAAAGCAGAAAAGGCCTCAGCTCTGTATAAGCACTGCTCAGCAATAACAAAACCATCTCTGTATTATCAACTCTGTGTGCAGCACAAATCCAAAACAAGAGCCTCGTACCAGCCACTGTGAAGAAAATTAACTCTATCCCAACCAAAACCAACACACAGAGTGACCAATGTGTGTCCCAGCAGGCTCCAGAGACTCTAATTCTAGCTGCCTGGAGCATGTAGTGTCTTGTCTCAGGTCTCCTTCTTTTACAAGGCAGCTGAGAGTGCTAGGAGCGAAGAACAGGGGGCAAAGGTAGGCTCATAGGGATGGTACCCACAAAAGCCAGCACACAGAGAGAAGAGTAACTGAGTGTGGTTGGAGGCAACTCAAAGGAGGCAAGGAAAGTAGGTCAGGGAAAGGCTCATCCATCCAGTCAAAGATCAGTTTTTTTCCTAGAGTCAGATAATTTCTGGCTCATGCCAGAAAACAAGTAGCAAGGAATCTAGAATCTCCATATCTGGCATAGTTTGAAATGGGAAACCCAGGCTAAATTACTTTCTACCCCTAACTTGGCACAGCAAGGCCTCCTTTTATGACTAATGACCTAGTTGAAAAGCTGTAGGGCATTGTGGAAGCCAACTGTCTCAGCCTATCTCCCTGATGATGTTCTGCTGTGTATGAACCATATTTTGGAGCCAAAAAGAAAATTACTGGTTAAGATCTTTGGGCCTCTGCTATTTTCAGGAAAATGTTTCTTCTAAAAATGCTGCTGAAATCTGTTGCTCTTAGCTACAAACTGTTTAATTCCAGGTGGGTGATACTGAGTGTGATGGATGCTTAGTAGTACTAGTGTGTAAAATGAAGGCAGGGATAGGTGTTAACAGGAGCTGCTTGAGTTTAGACCCTTCAATTTGTGGGACTTTTGAAACTAACCACATCAATAATTTCCAAAGGAAATCGCACTCAAGTTCACTTTTATATGTGTGTTCTCTGCCTGGATTAGGCAGCCCTCACTCAGCGTGGTGGCTGTTATACACACTATTCTTAGAGGCCTTTCCCTGTCCAGGTATTTTATAATTCACCCACAGTGAACCAGGCCCTTTCTCTAGTGCTTTTGCTTTGCTTTCCTTTGCTTTTGCTATGTCAGTTTGACAATAACATACATCTTGTTTACCATGAAAAAGCAAACCCTTCTTTTCCTGCCTAAGTCATCAGTCTGACAGCATCATTGGACTTCCTAAAGATCTGCTGCCTTTTTTTTGTGGTTGCAGTACAGCTAACTGTGAGCTTGTTTCAAGCTGCAGAATGTTTCATAAATTTGTGTATTTTCTTTCTTAGTTTTGAAGATTTTTTTTTCCAAAACTCTGTCAGAAGAGATTACACATATAACTTTTGTCTGAACAGTGTGCTTTTCACCTTGTAGATGCAGGGAAATTCAGAATACTCTGAAGACCCAGAAATAAATGGAAAGAAACCAAACTATATTGCTGAAATTGAATTTATTTTAAAGGCATCTCATTTTAGGGGACAGTGACAGAAGCAAGGAGGCAAGCTACTGGTGAATAGTTTGGGGTTTATTTTTTTCTGTTTTCTAAATGTTCTGTCACAGTTTGTCTCTGAAATTCAAAAATTCCTCTTCCCTTAGACAAAATTAGAGAGCTGTAGCTTGGGCCCTGTAGTTTCAGTTTTCGTGTAGGAACAGAATGCCAAGTTTAAAGGCCAAGTGGGAAGTGTCTTCCAAATAATCCACCCAGCTATTTGTGCATACGTATACATGCACAATGTATGAGAGTGAGAAATCCTTTTGAATCTGTCATTATGATCATATCAGAAAGTATTGCTGTATCACTAGTAACTTTAAGGTTTCTTGGATAATGGGTCCATAAGATTACAGGTCCTGTGGGAAGGTTATCTTGTCTGCTCACCATCTTTCTATTACCTGCTCACTGGTTCTGCCCCTGGATCTGAGACCTGTCCTCAGGAGACCTCGTTCTGCAGCAGAGGTTGCAATGCCACAGAGTGATGGGTGATGGGAGTGAGATGCCATGCAGGGCTCCACACTGCAAGAGTGATCTGGGAAAGCCAGCAGGGGACAAAAGGCCAAAGTCGTGACTACCATGGCAATAATACAGGTGGCCAGTGCTTCCGGTAGTGCTGGCATCAGAGCTATTCAGGATGACCACATTGCCTATTGCCAGGAACCTATCCAGTTCTGGGAGCTAGCATGTAATTTCCTGTGAATGAGCCATTGCCATGTCCAGCCCTAATGCCTGGTGGGAAGCTCTCCAAGTAGAATTGAGCAATCCAGCTCACCAGGAGCTTGCTACAGCCTGCAGAACTCCTGGACAAACTGACAAAACCACAAGTTTTGGGGCTGCTGTTAGAGTTTGGGTGATTTTCGGCAAGGGGCAACCATATGTGCCTTTTACCTAATGGGCAGTAGCTCACAGGGCTGATGCACCTGCAGTCCTGTGTACATAAAAGACTGAAAATCAAAGACAACCTTTGGAGAACTGGTGTGCTCAGAAGTTAGTCCATTTTTTTCCAAAAATTAGCTGGTCTGTAAATACTGCTCTTGTCCTTGCAAACCCTGCCACAGTCTTCGTGGGTTTGGGTCAGCAGAAATTAACAGTCTCCTGATGATACAAAGAGACTGGGTCTCCTCTTCAGTGGGAGATATCACACAACTGATATTAGCACAGGCGTAGTTAGTCAGCCCATCAACACCAAGATCTGATAAGGCATACAATAAATAAATAAATATATATGAAGAAATTTAGTGTAGTCAATCCCCAACATTAAAAAAAAACAACAGCCAACCTTGAGCTCATATAGTTAATTTAATATATATGTATATTGAACCAATAAATTAGGTGTTACTTCTTTTCCATTACACATTTTCAGGTTTAGTTGTTTGGTTGGTTGTTTTTTTCCCTAAGTTAGCAAAGCCATAAACTCAGATTTTAAATGCAAGAATTTGTCTCCCATGAGACTTGAAGAAGTTACTGAATGTTGAAAAATGCAGGTAAACCCATCAGTTGGCAATACTGATAGCGGAAATATTCTGTGCAGGTACTATGGGGAATGTCATCAAAACTGATGGAATCAGAAATCAGTCACATTTCTTCCAAAAAACATATTCTAAAGAAAGCTATAAGAAAGGTCAGATTTATTGTAGTACTTTGACTGGTTTTGTATGCTTTTCAAAAGCAGTTTATGATAACACAGAATAACCCATATTGAGAAATATAAGCTGAATGGCAGAATGCATCAGCACATAGCAGAATTGCACGTCTCCTTCTGTGAAGACAAGAAGTGCTTACTCCTTTGTTGCACACAGCATGATAAATCCCGTTTTGCCAGGTAAGATAAATGGTAAGGTACTTTTTAAAAATTTTTTTCTCTCCTTTTTTTTTTTAGTTCACAGCTGGTCAATCTTAGCAGTGACAAGGCTTCCAGAGCAGTTACACTCACCAAAGGTGAAGCTATCCAGCTACAAACTAGTTTTCATCATCAATTCATGTCAGGGCTTTGGCACATCTTGAATTGCTTTTCTTATCAAGGCACCTGCTGCATTTGGAAAAAAAACCTTTCACTTTCACAGAAAGAAAATGCTGTGGCAGGAATCTGCCAGCCTTCCTGGTACATCTGAGGCTTTTATCAGCCAGCCCTGCCTGTACAAGTAAGACTCCCGTCAGATACCAGAAGGTGCATGTATTTTTCCAGGTAAGTTCTCAAGGACAAACTGCACATGTCTTGTAAAGGTGTGGGAAGAGTATTTGGACTGTTGTGCCCTAGGGATTATAAAACCACTGTTTAAATAGTCTCTTCTTGAATAACAAGTTTTCACCACATCACAAAGCTGTTTCCATCACTGAGCAATATTCAGTGTTTTTTATACACGAGATCTATGAGTCACTTGCTCCCCAGTCAAAGATTTATTTTAAAACTTCAAACTCAGAGTACTATTGCATTTCTTCAATAGGTTTCTGCAGTTCCCTACATCAGTCGATCGTCCAGGGTACTGTGTGGGGAGGAAAGCCTTAGGTGAAACATCAGCAGGTTGTCAAATTCTTTTTAATCCTATTCAGCAGAAGTAAGCTAAGCCTTAGTGACTTTCATATTTGTGAGATACCTTCATTTTCCTGAGTCTCAGCTCACTGAGAAGATCAGTATTTAAATCCTGCTTTACCTGGTACCGCTTTCTCTCAAGTAGTTGTTTAGAACAGGATTTAGGGAAAAGAAGATTAGGGAATGGTAAGGGCACGGAGAGCTGCCCACCAGAAAAAATGCACTGGTAGCTTGAATAATTGGACAGCATTAGCTGCACTGGGATGCATATCATTGGGATTAAGCTTCAGTGTTTTCCAGGTCCTTTCACAGGGAGTCATGAAGCAACACATTTTCAGCAGGAAACATTAATCTTAGTCTTTGTAGCTGTGCTTGCTTGCATCACTCCCTGTTGCTTATATCACACCCTGTTACTTTGGACACAAGCCCTCTGCAGGTTGCACAGTGTATTGAGTGGAGGGCCACCCACCATCTCTCTCCCCAGACATGAGTCTAACACAGCTCCCTAAACATCCAGGGTGGTGGGCTATGTTCAGACACCACATCATGCCAGATTTATACGACAGGTTTGGACTATCTAAAAAAGCCTTCAAGGTGACTCCCAAGCAAGCAGTAGTTTTCATCTGTGCTGTGCAATTATAAACAAATCTGGAGTCTGAATGTAACATGCAGGGGGAAAAAAGTAGTTGATAAATACAGGCAGCCAGCAGTAAGAAATTCCTTTGAGAAAATCTTTGTGTTTCCAAGTCAATCTTAGTTTTCCACACGATTACATCCATTTCAGATCTGCAGAAAAGTCTTATGAAAGTAAAGTGTGTTTGTCTTTGCCCTCAACGATTTTAGTTGTTTAGATTACCAACTAATAAAGGTATTAAAGATATTACATTCCCATTGGAATAAGCCACTCCAAAGACATGAAGGTTTTTGCCAAATTTTAGAATAATATTTGTTCAATTGCTTTATTTTCATCCAGCAGAAGTTAAATGTGAATTTATTTTAGAATGCTATGTACCAGATGAACTACAGGAAATGAAATAGTTGGAAAACCAATCATGTGATGATGGTAGAGTCACAGAATGAGCTGCTGCTTCTGACATCGAGGAAGGACCTCAGCAACAGAAAGTACAAATGAGGATTTCAGCATACCCCTCTAACCAAAAAATCTATTTTTCCTTAGGTTTCCCTATATGAATCTTACTTAGAGATTAAATCATTCACCTCCTCACTGGCTATTGCAAAAACGGCAAAACTAACAAGGACTGTGGCACACAATACATGGTATGGCCAGACAACCTGATGGAACTTGCTGAGGCACTGCAAAGTGCTTTGTGATGTGGCCTTCCTGCTCCACAGCAAACAATGGTATTCGTAGAGTCTCCTCGCTCCAGCCCTTGTGTGCTGTAATGGAGAAGCAGGCTCAAAACCCACATAAAAAACACTTAGCACCAGCAAAAGACAGGGGCAGTTGTCTGGTTAATATTTAAACTTATGTACAGCTTTCAGCCCTTGACAGCAGTATCTCCACCAACTATGTTTAAGAAGTCCTTGAATCCTGCCTGGATAGCTCCCAACTCCTGTACCTTCTCTGGATATTTGAAACCATGTTTGGCAGGTTTCCCCCCAACTACTCAGACTGAGTAGAGCTCTTCATATTTGTCTTGTTTTCTGTTTGCTGCCAACAGCCAGAAGTGATCTCATTGTTTCTCCACTTCGGTAGATTCCTGAATCTCCTCACCTCCTTTTCGATGGCAATTGCTTTCTCCCCAGTTCCCCCAGACATTTCACCTCCACTTTGTCTTTCAAAGGCTCCAGAAAGAGTCTTTTGTCTTTGTAGAATCAACTTCTCAAAACCACAGTCTCTTATCTTCTTAACTCTCATTTCTTCCTCTCCTCTTTGCTTCAGCATCACTGTACACCAGCCTTAACCCTTCATCTGCAACATCTTAAACCCAGATTTACTAAGTATCTCTATGTCTCTCAAGACGACCTTCACTCCCTCCCTCTGATGTCTCCTGCCTATTGCTGATGCCAAGGACTAGGGTACTGAACATCCATTGCCTCAGGCAAGCCACACCAGCATCATTAGCCTCCCTCCAAACTGCAAAGTCACCTATCTAGACTTGCCCTCTGAGACTTTTGATACCAGAGCAGAGGAGTGGGTTGGTTGAGTCTCGAAGCAGCCAAATCTGGTGGAGAAGTGTTCCAGCCTGTGGTAGGGGGTTGGAACAAGATGATCTTTGAGATCACTTCCAACCCAGGCCATTTTGTGATTCTATGGTTCTATTATTCTATAATTCTATAATTTCACTGAAAATAGCAAGCTATTGCAAAAAGAAAGCAAGTGTTAGTATTTATAACTTGAAAACCACCTCTGATCCTAATAAGCTGATGATAAAGCTGAGTAGGAGCCTCCCTTTGTATATTTGGGCATTCCTCCTTGGCTGTATTGGTGGTTAAGGGCCTGATCTAGCACCTGGTCAAACCAGCAGCTATCTCCCCTTTGACTTGAGCTGGCCTTCGGTGGTGACCCCAAACTACAAACGTTCATGTGAACCTGCGAGGGGGAAGCTCTGGGCTCTCCTGGGCTAGTACAGTTTTCTGTCTTGACATTTGTGCTGGACATCAGGAAGAATTTCTTCCCTGAAAGAGTTGTCAGGCATTAGAACAGGCTGCCCAGGGAGGTGGTGGAGTCACCATCCCTGGAAGTGTTCAAGAAACAGCTGGACGTTGCACTTAATACCCAAAGGTTGGACTCAATGATCTTGGAGGTCTCTCCCAACCTCAGTGATTTTATGTGATTGTGTGATTCAGTCCTGCTTGTGTTTGGTTCTAGCTGCTCCTTTTATTCGGGCTCAGCTATGCTGTTCTATGTTGTTTTATTCGGGCTCAGCTATGTTGAATCACCCCTCCTGGGATGAAAACTGGGGCATGAAAGTGAAGTGCTTGTGGGTTGGCTTCTGGGACACTTTTACCCATCAGTCTTGGCTAAGTGGCACATGTGGCGCCTCTCCTAGAGGTATAACAGAACGTTCTTAGGGGACTGCTAGTAAGATTTTCTTGTGATGGTCCTTACTTCAGACTTGTCCTTTTAAGGTATGATGTCCAGAGATCATTTTGTCTCAGTTTTTATGAATTGTAAAGTCATTGATATTTGCATGAAAAATACTTGCAGAACTGTTCTCTGTAATACATCTTTATCCAGCACCAAGTGAGACAGACAGATATTCAGATTATGATAGCAGTGCTCAGGGAAAGACCTCATCAAACAACAGACATAATGGCACTTGCCATAGTGGGAATTATACATTATACATTTTAGTATTGCTCATCTTCCACTTTTGAAAAGCCAGTGCCAGAAATTATTACAAAGCAGCTGTGGTAGGCCAGTCTCTGGAGTAGGTTCCTAACCACTTTCCACAAAGGACACAGACATACGAACATTGTAAATAGTCCTCGTGAGATTGATCAGGTGGCGTTGTTTCAGCTTGCTCAGTCTACTTAGCAGCTCTGGAAAATCCTGGATTTTTCCTTCAGGTTTGTGGTTCATCCTCAATCAGCTTGGGAGAAGTTTTGATTGTGCAGGTGCATGGCCAGGTAGATACAGGTGTGTACTGCAGCTCTTTGCATAATGTAGTGCTGATCAGCAGGGACATCTCTGCAGGTGTGAACACCCTCCAGTCTGCAGCAGAGCTGTCATACACAGCATCCTCATCATTAACATGTCTGTGCCTAGAGCTTGCAGTGCATTTGACGACTTTGGTTGTTTTCAGCTTTGAACCACTCAGGAAGCTGGGATGCAAGTTCAGGGTAAAATTTGATGTTTCTTTTAACATCAGACAACCTGGCAATAACTCAGTTGGAATCACTCCCAGGAATTAGCAGGGCACTGCATTTTGCTCTTTCTCAGCACATTTTGGATTCTATAGCCACTGTCCTTCTATTCTGAGCACCGAATCTCTGTGAAACTCTGGCTTCTCTGATACAAGATTGATTATTATGCTGAATGTTCGTGATCCTTTCTCATCTCATTATGAAATGGGATGGGTTGATTATAAGCTGCAGGTGAACGCCATACAGAGATAATATGTTCTGAAGATTCACCTTTTTTTGTAGGCAGCATCTCAGATAACAAGATTCAAGCAGTTGAACTGTTACATGACCTTCATTCTTCAGTTATCTCCAGACTCTAGAAGACTACTGCTATAGGAGTGAGTCAGTCTGTCTCTCTCTGGTTTGTTTTCAGGCCTGATGCTGGTGGGATGTTTGAATCTCCTGTTTCAGCTTCCCTGGTCATGAGTAACTTTGGCAGTAAATGGAGCTGGTGGGCAGAAACCCTATAGCTCTAGGTGTTATTATGCACCTGGTTTTCTTCACAGTCAGTACATGAGCCAAAAACAAATAGCCTTATTTGGTGTTCAGCTCCCCATTTAGTGTTCAGTTATTAACAATGTTTTATACCACTAGGAAAGCTGGGAAGGGGAATGCACTACTGCCATTAGCAATAGTTAACATTATGAAGATGGTTTAATGTAGGCCTTCGCCCTCACCTCATGAAGTGTATTTGGATGACAACTGCAGGGTTGCTGTCACAGTTCAACATGTATGTAGAATATTCTACAAAGTATTTCTCAGGTAACTGTAAAAGATTACAGTGACCTGACAATTGTGGAGGAGCAGGAATCAGAGTGGAAATGGTTCCAGGAGTGGAAAAAGATATACAACAATTGAAAAAGCACTTTATTATATGGACTTTACAATTCTTATGTGGTTTCAAATTGTATGTTACCCCTACAGTTGTAACTGCCCAGGCATGTCCAGGCCTGCCTCGAGTTGTCTGTTCCCTGCTTTCCCTGCTTCTCCTCTGATTGCCTGAAAAAGCTGCAGTGAGGAGAGAGCTACCATTGGACCTCTCCTCTCCCAGTTCCTCCCCAGTTCCTCCCTCTTCTCCTGAGTCCCTGTTCCTATTCATTCTCTGGTTGTCTGTCTCATGCTCCACCCCATTTTTTGGCCCTTTCCACACCAGAGCTTATATAAACCCCATACACACTTTCAATAAACCACCATTGCACCTTCAACCTCGAATCGGACCCTTCATGCAGTGCCGTGGTTCCACTCCCCTCCCCCACGGGCCGTGGCAGACAATGATGGAAAATGTCTTTCCTGCTTTGCAAATAAGAGCCACTGACTTTAATAAATGATAAATCACATCCTATCCTCAGCAGGAAATTACATACTGAGATACTAAGAGCTCTTCAAGACCACATGCTGTGAAATGTTTGCATTTCCCATCAGTGCCACTTTTCTCTTTACAAGACATTCAATTCCAGAAGAGTTTATTCAGGTTTCTGGCAGACATTATAAAGTTTCTTTTTTTTTTTCCTTTCTTTCTTTGTTTTATTTTTTGAGTGGTTTTATCCTCAAGGAAACCAGACAGGCTAGCCAAGCCCAGCATGACAATCAGTGCTGAAAGGCATGTGTTCACCATCAAAACAAAAAGTGCTTTTAAAGCAACACAATCTCCTTCACACTGGGTGAGAAGTTCAATCAAACCACATCACATGACTGTAAAACTGAGGTAAAATGAAAGGTTTCCACTAGATTGCCCATATTTCCAGTAGAGTGAGAAAAGACATGCAGATTATCAGCAAGAATAGTTGTGAAGCCCAACTGTTTTGGAAAAAAATATTGAAATGGAAATAAATATTCTATACCCAGAAATAGAAGTGACCAAGGATTTTAACAAAATCATGAGGAGTGTGATTCATAGAAGTTAAGGTACACGTTAATCTGGCTACATTTTTTTATTTCTTAAATCATTCAACTTCACACAGCAGAGACTGCAAGTGAAACAAATAACTTTAATTTGACTAAAAAATATCTTCTGGAAACATGATGATGATGATGAAAATAACTGGTACTGACTTGTAAACAAGATACAGAGAAATTCTGTTAGCCTTTATTAATCTCAGTTGCTTAGGGAGTGTATCTAAATTCCATTTTCAGTTTGTCCAGTTTCCGCTTTGAGACACAGGTTGTTGTTATGCTTTAGAATAAGGAGCTATATCAACAAAGCAGTAACTTTTTGCTGTGTGTTTGCAGAGAAGGCAAGATGATTATACTGCATTCAGCTTCTTTCTCAGTCTTTGTTT
Source organism: Corapipo altera (assembly GCF_003945725.1). Taxonomy (NCBI): domain Eukaryota; kingdom Metazoa; phylum Chordata; class Aves; order Passeriformes; family Pipridae; genus Corapipo; species Corapipo altera. Next base: position 20,768,590 of record NW_020884879.1, on the reverse strand, counting down.
CTGTGCAACTCAAGCTATGTATGCCCTCCACTGAGAGAGACACTTTCTATACCTCATAAAATTTGAGCAGCCTTCTCAATTAATCCAGCAGTCTCAATATCATAAAAGTATCCTACTTTTCTTAACATCCACTAGAACCACATTAACCCTGTTTGTCACACTGTTAGAGTGGTGTTAACATGTGGTGGTCTGGTCAAAATCCTTTACAAATGTATGATTTTCCAGTATCCCATTTTATATACATACTGCAGCACATTTTGTTTGTTACCAAGTCCAGCTCATGTTGCATTACCAGCCCTTCATCTGTCATAATTTATCATTCTTCCACTATTTGTGTCTTCCACAGGGTTTATTGGCAAGGATTTTATATCTATTTCCATCTTTAATAAAGGTATTAGATCAAGCCAGTACTGACTGGCGTACAGCAGTTTTACATAAAACCAGTTAGGTGAATGATCTGCAGCATGAAACCCCAGGATAGCATACAGGCATTTCTGAGTTTTGGATAATCACTCCTTGATTCTGCAAAACCAAAATCTGTGCAGGCAGGAGGTTTAATTTTAAGATATTAATTTATGTTCCCTCTGTAGTGAATGCAAAGATAGATTTAATTCCACATGCATCCTGCCATAAAACATACCCTGTTAATATGTGGCCTGGATCTACCTCTCTCACTGAACCTTGTCTGTAGCTGGAGCTTAGTGGACTAATTTAGCTGAGTTGACTAATTGATTGTGGAATAGCTGAAATTAAGTGAAATTAACCCAAAGTTCTATGCTTCTGTAACTGAAATATCACTTTAATCTCAAGTGACATCAACAGGAGGCTTGTGGTCATCTTCACGCTTCCTCAGAGCATTTTGGCAGTGGAGAGTAGGTCACCAAACAAGGTCCTGAAATGGGACAGCACAGAGTATATAATCAAGAGACAAACAACAGAGGGGGAAGTGGTGGCAGAAGCCTATTCTCGGTCTCCAGTCCACTGAGAGAGTGGCTCAGTGTATGCCTTGACATGATCCATCTTCTCTGCATAGTCAGGTCACACTCTGGGAACAAGATCCACTGAAGGGCAAGTTTGAAGTAAATTAACATGATGGGCTCTATGAAAATTAGGTGTACATTATGAACAACAGCTTCTGATCTATAGCTAAGTTTAAAATAACTGAAATAATCTTCACTGGAGCTGTTGCGTATCTGTAGTGCTACATCCACTCTCTCACTCCCCTCTGCAACTGGACAGAGGAGAGAGAAAAAAACCAGCTAAGGATTTGTGAGTTGAGATAACAGCTGGGAGAGGTCACCTACTGATTACCTTCATGGGCAAAACAGACTCAAAGTGGGGATAACACTTAAATTTATTACTAACAGGATCAGAGTAAAAGAGTGAGAAGTAAAATAATCTTTAAAACACCTTCCCCCACCCCTCCTTCCTTCCAAGTTCTCCCTCCTCCCCCTCAGCAGTGCAGGGAGATGGGGAATGGGGGTTACAGTCAGTTGTTGTTTCTGCCACTGCTCAGAGAGAGGAGTCCTTCCCCTGCTCCTGTGGGGTACCTCCCATGGGAGACAGGCCTTGATGGACCTCTCCAGTGTGAGTCCATCCCTCGGGCAGCAGCTCTTCCCAAACTGCTTTCCCATGGGTCACTTCTCCATAGGGTGCAGTCCTTCATGAATCAGCTGTACCAGCGTGGATCACCCACAGGGAAAAACCTGCTCCATCAAGAGCTCTTCTCTCCACAGGCTGCAGGTCCCCAGCAGGACCCTGCTCTATCTTGGTCCTCCCACAGGGTCACAGCCTCCTTCGTGTATCCACCTGCTCCAGCATGGGCTCCTCCATGGGCTGCAGGTAGGTCTCTGCACCCTGATGGTCCTTCATGGGCTGCAGGGGCACAGCTGCTCCACCATGGTCTGCACCACGGGCTGCAGGGGAGCCTCAGCTCCAGCACCTGGAGCACCTCCTGCCCCTCCTTCTGCAGTGACCTTGGTGTCTGCATTGTTGTTCCCACGTTCTCACTCTGCTCTTCCCTGTCTGGAATTCTTCCCACACAATACCTTTCTGTTCTTAAATATGTTATCCCAGAGTCATTACTATTACTCCTAATTGGCTCAGCCTTGGCCAGCGGCAGGAAGTCCATCCTGGAGCCGGCTGGCATTGACTCCACAGGACAGGGGAAGCTTTTAGCAGCTTCTAACAGAAGCCACCCCTGTAGCCCTCCCCCCACTACTAAAACCCAGCCACAGAAACCCACCACAATATCCCTCCCTTTTGGGTGAAGAAAATTCAAAGGAAGCCACAGGCAGTGTATCAATCCCATCAATGTCTGCAGTAGGAGGAGAGTAATTGAGTTTCTTGGAACAGACACTGCCCAGAAATCTAGAAGAATCAGGGTGGTTGTTCTGACTGCTTTCCACCTCTTTGACTGCCTGTACAGCTGACTGGGTGGCTGAAGGCTGGGGTGCTGTCTTGTTCAGTCATTAGACACTAAGTTTCTTAAATATTGCAGCACTTGCCCAAAACTGTGGAGATGATGTGCCATATTAAACTTCTACTCTCACCAAAGGAAGCAGAAGCATATTTGTTGCCAATTTGAAGCCTATTTTTCAACTCAGTAGAAGCACATTATCAGCTTTCGTTAAGAAATAAAAAATAAAGGCAGGAGTGTTTTAAAAACATTCTTCTATGTAGGAATACTTCTTCTTTCCCAAAATTATATAAAATTATTAAAATCAAAATTTATAGTCTTTGCAACGTAGTCATTATTCAAATTGTTAACCTAAATATTACATTGTTGAGATTATTTCATTCACTGTGCTTTATTAGCTTCCCAATAATTACAAAGAAACAAAGCAGTGGTTACTCAGGGTCAAGATGTCATCTGAATATTAGAATTACAAAGACAAAGAGATGACATTGAAGATCAAGGAAATGATTCATGGCTTTATACATAGAAGACTAAATAGTGGCCAGTGTTTCAAGGTATTATTGGAAAATTACAGTTGATGGTCTACCACTGGTCATCTAGATGGTCATCTAGATTCTAATTCAAGAGAAAAACTCTAGTTACTGGAGACAGGGACAATCATAGTTTTATAATCCCTCAATTGTTCAAGTTCAATTAGTGTAAATGAATAAAAACCTTGAGTGCATCCTACCCTCGTCATAGTTGTCATCATACAGAATGTACCTCATCTTCAGTTTTGACATGAAGATACAGAGCTTCACATAGGAGCACTCTTGCTTATTTTTACAAGATATTAACACAGCTGACAAAAGTATCCTTCTAGCATAGGCAATGACCTTACAATGAGTGCATTTGTACCCTGTAATTCACCATTGGACCTCTGCCGAATATAAAGAGGAATCCAAGATGATTTGCTTTGATATAGATACCCGTTTTCTAGACATCCACATTTATTCAGGACAGTTTCATCCAGGGTGTCAGCCAAACCACAATAGTCAGAAAATGTAAAATAATTTAGCTTGCCTTTACCAACAAAAAACCCTGTGTTTGACATAGGGTGGGGACACAAGGACATAGTCCAAGTACATATCGCTTGCTTGGTGGCCACAGAACAGCTGGTGAATTGCCCATACTGCAGCTCAGCAAATTACAACCATATGACTGAATTAAGGTTATCTGCCTTTAGTTGTCACAACTGAGGCTGAAGATGCATCTTCTTGCAAACCAACAACTCCTGGTTTGCAAGTACATGCTACTACTCTGAGACTGGGTCGTGTGGAAATAGATGACTTACAGTGACTTTATTTCAGTGTTTTGAATTACTATCTCAGTGTTTTGAGAAAGGATTACTTAAAGGTCCAAACACTCTTAGGGACTGAGCTTGGATTTTGAGATAATGAGAATCTTTCGTACATGCTATTTTATTGCAGCAGTATCCCAACACAGAGCTTCCAATAAGAATGTTAGACACAAACAAATAGCTCACTTTTCCCAGATGCCAGAAACTCAACACTGCTTTGAAGTAAATCCCTAGTTAATCCCCCAAAATTGTAGCATTATAAAGCGTAAGGAGTAAAGTGTTTTAGAAATAGTTCTTCCGGGGAATGGAAAAATGTGTGATCAATTTGCTTGGTTCCTATACCTGGAAACACTTACCTTCCACCAAAACCACATCCTTGTTTCATTCCTTGGGCCCCAGGAATGTGATTTTCAGGTTTTTCCTGAGAAGGGAAGTTGCTGCTTCCTCACCTACGCTAAAAGAATTCTACAGAGTCAGAAAAAGGAATAAAGCTATTTCATTTTAAAGGATATGTTTTACCAAGTTAATAAAAGGCTTAATTTCACCATTCTGTTAAGAAAAATATAAAAATGTTCGTGAGCCTTGCCTTGCTCTTTTCCACTTTTATGTGTTCACCAAAGTAGATTCCCCATTTGATGGGCACACAGAGGGAGGAAAAAAATACACCAGTACTTGAAAAGCTGGACCTGAGGAGAGGCAGCAAAGACAAAGGCTCTCAAAATGCAAGGGCTTGAGTTTGGAGAGAAGGAAGTATAAGCAACTTTAAGAACTATAAGCAACTTTATAGCATTCAAAGTTACTAATATACACAGAGATGAATAAATAGAGTAACAATTGTCTTCTGTTTTGCCTTTGCCTTTTCATAAGCTTGAATGAGAGAAGATTTAGCTCAGTTTTCATCAGCTTCATTGTCTGGAGTCAGCGCCCGCTTTTCCACTCAATGGCATTAACAAGCCCTAATTTAAGAGAAACTCTTTCCTCTCTGAGCAACAGTATTCTTGACAGCACTGGCCCCCTTGCTCACATCATAAAGCAGGTCACAGAAGAACACAGATATATCTCAAGCTCATGAATACTCTTTTTTTTTTTTCTAAAGAGAAAGGTTTTGTCTGTCTGGTTTGTGGAAAAGAAGCAAGAAAAGGAGAAGAGAGATAATGTTCTGTACTTTCTGTTCTCCAAAGAGGCTCATTAGTAGTGTAGCTTGACATGCAGCAGAAACTAGGCAAGTTTCGAAGTGTGAGGGACATGCTTTCTGCAGAAGCTGTGTTAGGTATTAATTTAACCCAAGTTGCCCAAACACAGACCACTCTCTTACTTAAAAACAGATTGAGCTAAAACCACAGAGATTTGTCACTGTGGCTTTGAATAGTAGTAATCCAAATAACACAAACAGATTCAGTTCAAGCTTCAGAATTAATGATTTCTATCACTGTGCAAAATAGCTTTTTGTTTTCAGAGTTATTACTTTTAACAATAGGATCAAATTTGAAGCTAAAAGGAAAGGTGAGGCAGAAGGTAGATCAGCTTTCTTCTGAAATGCACAACAGAGAAATCTGAGATCAAAGTATTCTAGTTGCACTTGATGCTCTCCCAGAATGAATAAGAAAGTTGACATTTCAGTATGAAGACTAAATTATGTAGTTGGTAACAACTCCTGATGGTTATTGCTCAGTAAGGTGTTTCTACAGATTATTTGGGTCATTCTAGCAATATTCTAATTTGAGACTTTAGCTGGCTGACATCACTGCAGACTCAAGTAACTAAAAGTCATTGTCTCTTCTTAGATGTAAAGCAGATCTTTAACTGGGAATTGTCCTGTTGTATGTGCTTGCAGTCCTGAACTTCATTTATCTCCAAGATATTAAGTTAATTGACCTTTTTAGAATTAAACTATTCTTTTAGTATTGAATGTTAATAACTTTGCATTTATCTTCATAATAGAAATATGGTACAAGTAAAATCATAGAATCATAGAATGGTTAAGGTTGGAAAAGACCTGTAGGATCATCAAGTCCAACCATTAACTCAGCACCACCATGTTCACCACCAAATCATATCCTCAAGTGCCACATCCACATGTTTTTGAACACTTAAGTAGAAAGTAATCAAGATGGTGTTAAATAATTAACTTTAAAATAACATTCTCTTAACCTACAGTATTGATATATTTAGCACACTCATTTTTTGTCATGTACATCAGAAGGTGAGGGATCTTCCAAATTTCATCTTAAGCAGATGTGAATCCTTCTAACTTATTCAGATTGATTGTGAATGCAGGAATTTTAATCTAGATTTCACACTAGCCCAATTGTATATGAAAGATAAGACTTATCTTTCAGCCTCAGCCCAATAACTTTGAAACATGATAGGTGCAACTTCCAAAGAACAGTGAACAGCACTTTCAAACGCCAGTGACAATAGTGGGTTAAGCCTGTCTGCTTTGATCCTAGAACTGACTGCCAGACAGAAAGATTTTTTGAAAACAGTTACCATGCTCAGGTTCTGTACCAACAAATGTTCAGGAAACACATGGATAATTTGCTGTACCAGTTAGAAAGCAGCCTCCAACATTTTCTGCTTCACAGAGCAGAAGATGTTATGCAGCTAGATTAGATCATATTAGGCACATAGTGTTTTTGCCGTGCCAACAGACTTCGTGAGTTGTTTGGTTATAGAAAGCCCTGCTCACCCAAGGATAGCCAGTTTGTTGACCTGGACTATTCAGTCTCAGACTACCTCTATACCATTATAGGAAACAACTTCAGCATTGCTCAAACTAGTTCCTTTGGCAGCAAATTCAGCAAATTAATTTCTTTGTATGTTTGTAAGTTTTAACTAGCAACATAACTGGTACATTAGTTGCAGGGATGCTTTCAATACACTTGTGTCATGGTTTAGGAATGGTGTTCCCCAATTTGGTGTTCCCACTGAAACACTCTTAACTGTGGGCTACTCACTCCCCTCCCCTCCTTCCCCCTGCAGTGGGATGGAGAGAATCAGAGGCACAAAAGGTAAAGATCATGGATTGAGACAAGAACAAGTTACTGGAAACAGCAGTGAAATAAGAAAACAAATGGTAACAACAACAATATTAGTAAAAGGGTTTACAAGAAAGGCCAGCGATTCACACAAGAAATGCTCACCAAGCAGAAATTGGCAATACACAAACCGCCACCACACTTCCCGGACATGGAAGGGACCCTTTTCCCCATTCCTGGAAAACGACATATGGTGGTATAGAATAACCTCTGGGTCCTAGCCATGCCCCTTCCTGACTACTACAAAAATTAACCCTGTCCTTGCAGGAACCAGGACAATTGTAAGACTTTTTATTATTGTTTTTATAAATTTCCGATTGCACATCTCAAGTATAATCAAAACAGTTCACATGCAAGTTCTCATGTTACATGGAGGAATTTCTCATCAGTGCTCACGTAGATAATTTTATACTATATTTTTAATGGGATGTAGAAGGACACTGTGAAACTCATGAAAAACTATCATGATTTAGGATAAGTGAACAAGACTACTCTTTCCTGCAAATCCACTGTGTGAACTGAATTACCAAGGACTTTCCTTGATGACTTACAAGATCTGGAAGGATCTTGGCCTTGTTAGCAATTACATTTGGCCCACTGAATTAGAGCTCTGTGCTCATCTAGTAGTTCTGTAGATTTAAAAGAACTGGCAGTGAGACTTGAAAACCTTTTCTGCATTGTGTATCGTATTAAAAGCACATGCAATTATTAATAGCAATTAAGCAACATTTGATGACATTCTATTACTGTTTCAGGGATCAGGAATGGCTTTAACACACCGCATTCACCACAGTGAGACTCCTTTCTACAGGCTTAGTTTCACAGCATCTACATCTGCCATCGCAGTTACTCAGACTGCATTTTTCACTGCTGCAACATGTGGAATTTGCCTGTGTGGAATCTGCCCACAGATGCAAGCAGCTCTTTCAAGGCACGGTGGTCCATTGTGGCATCAAATGATAACCAAGTGCCATGGATAATACCACTTTCTCTTTAGATGGTGAGTTCTCACAGATGCCTTGCTCAGTGTGGCCAAGATTTTGTACTTTCCCATGACAGAGTCCAAAATTATCTTGATGATCTGTAACTCTCAAAATCTACCTGAACGGGTATTAAGGTGATCACAGTGATCATTTGAGCCCTTCCCTCCACTCAGTACATGAGAGAACCCAGGTAACAGCAGTTGGAGATTTGAACCAGAACTAACTACCACTACTTTTTGTCTTGGTATTAACTACCTTGCTAGTTAATGAAGGTGGATTCAGAGGCTTTCAACTGCCCAGTGTCTTTCACAAGCCCTTCTTCCCATAGGAAGGAATGTGAATAGGCTGGTATTTTTTACTCAATGACCACCTTGAATATCACCCTAAAGGTGGCTTGTTTTGAACTAACTTTGAAGACTTCATGTATGTATCAATTCATCGTCTTTTCTCCAGTCAAGTACTCCCTGCTCATAAATGTCGATCTATGACAGGGATGTCAACAAATGAGATTGAGACATAGTACCAGAAGAATACAGATTTATGCTGTTGCACTGTGTAATAAGGTGTTAGGTGGAACAATAAATGATAGATAAAAAAAAACTAAAACCAACCAACAGATACTTAATACTTAAACTGAAGTCTGAGAGGAAGAATTGCCAATGCCAAGGTAAATGGGAAACTCTTCATATTCAAAATATGAAGAAGTGTAGGTCCTAAAGAGAAGGATCTCCACTACTGACCATGCTATGGGAAGAAATACCCACACCAGCTCAGTGAAGGAGAAGGAGCATTCTCTGAAGCCCTTGCCATATGTGGGAACCTCCATGAAGCTTTACCAGTTGTGAACATACCTTTGATCCATGCAGATGCAGACAACTGTCTTATTAACAAAATGTAACCAAAACAGCTGAATGAAATTTCCCTATCTCCCACTCTCTGAATATCAGGAGACGTAGCTACAGCAGCCACTTCAGCCTGAGGGAATTTAGGCCTGCCATACCGCACCTCCCATTAGCACACTCAAAAGTATCAGCTTTCCTGCAGAGGAGGCACTTTACTCCTCCCATTGAAGAGGAGGCCTGCCAGTCCTGGAGAAAAGCTGAACATATAACTATCAGACTAATTCCAGGAAAAAGGGATGTGGTTTGTCATAGGCAATAACTGGAAACTGGACGAATCACAGAATCAGCTGGGTTGGAAGGGACCTCCGAGATCATCAAGTCCAACCCTTGATCCACTACCACTGCAGTTACTAGGCCATGGCACTAAGTACCACATCCAATCTCTTTTTAAAAATCTCCAGGGACGGAGAATCCACTACTTCCCTGGGCAGCCCATTCCAGTGTCTGGTCACCCTCTCCGTAAAGAAATTCTTTCTAATATCTAACCTAAACCTCCCCTGGCACAACTTGAGACCATGCCCTCTTGTCTTGTTGATAGTTGCCTGGGAGAAGAGACCAACCCCCACCTGGCTACAATCTCCTGTCAGGGAGAGTGATGAGGTCTCCCCTGAGCCTCCTCTTCTCCAGGCTGAACAGCCCCAGCTCCCTCAGCCTCTCGTCACAGGACTTGTGCTTGAGTCCCTTCACCAGCCTAGTTGCCCTCCTCTGGACCTGCTCCAGGACCTCAATGTCCTTCCTGAACTGAGGGGCCCAGAACTGAACACAGTACTCAAGGTGTGGCCTCACCAACGCAGAGTACAGGGGAAGAATCACTTCCTTGGACCTACTGGCCACACTGTTCCTGATCCAGGCCAGAATGGCATTGGCCTTCTTGGCCACCTGGGCACACTGCTGGCTCATGTTCAGCTTCCTATCAATCCAAACTCCCATGTCCCTCTCTGTCTGGCTGCTCTCCAGCCACTCTGTCCCCAGCCTGTAGCGCTGCAAGGGGTTGTTGTGGCCAAATAACAGTGCAACACAAATAGTAAAGCCCATTTCTGTAAAAAATGTACCAGATGTTCATGAACCAACAAATATCCTTGGCTCAGGCTCTGAGGCCCAGGGATTCGTCCTCAACAGTCGAAAGCAGCACTTCTCCCACTCAGTTCTTCTGCTCTTGATGCTGATTATTGTGCTCATGCCACTTACATTCATGTCACAGGTCATCTTGAGTGCGATCATACAGCGTATACAGGATAATCAGGGGATCATGTCCAGCCAGCATAGGTTTAGAAAAGGTAAGTCCTGCATGACCAATCTGATCTTCTTTTATGACCAAGTGACCCACCTAGTGGACAAGGGAAAGCCTGTGGATGCTGTCTACCTGGATTTTGGCAAAACTTTTGATACTGTCTCCCTGGTACTCTCCTGGAAAAGTTGGCAGCCCACAGTTTGGACAGGTGCACTCATCACTGTGTTAAGAACTGGCTAGATGGCAGGTCCAGAGAGTGGTGGTGATCCAGTTGGTGGAAAATCACTAGTGGCATTCCCCAAGGTTCAGTATTGGGCCTAGTCCTATTTAATATCTTTATTAATGATCTGGACAGAGGGATCAAGTGCACCCTCAGTAGGTTCACTGATGACACTAAGTTGGATGGGAGTGTTGATCTGCTGGAGGGTCGGAAGGCTCTACAAAGGGATCTGGTCAGGCTGGATCGATGGGCCAAGCTTTGAGGTTCAACAAGCTGAAGTGCTGGTGCCTGCACTTGGAACAAAAGAACCCCATGCAGTGCTACAGGCTTGGGAAAGAGTGGTTGGAAAGTGGCCCAGTAGAAAAGGACTTGAGGGTGCTGTTTGAGAGTTGGCTGAACATGAGCCAGCAGTGTGCCCAGGTGGGCAAGAAGGCCAATGGCATCCTGGCTTGTATCAGGAATAGTGGGGCCAGCAGGACCAAGGCAATGATTCTTCCACTGTACTCGGCACTGAGAGGCTGGAATGCGTACAGGGAAGGGTAATGAAGCTGGTGAAGAGGCTGGAACACAAGTTATATGAGAAGCAGCTGAGGGAACTTGGGTTGTTTAGCCTGATGAACATGAGACTGACAGGAGGTTGTAGCCCAGGGAAGC